>NW_028301711.1:104315909-104618939 GCF_037042655.1 Diuraphis noxia | reverse complement strand
GTATAAGGTGTTTGAAAATATAATACAAGGATTCACTCACATTGCTGCAATAGCTGTATAAATACATAGAAGCGAATCATTTTACAAGTATTTCAAGTTATTAAGTAATTTAAAAATACAATTCGTGGGTACAATAATTTAGCCTTAAAAGTAATACAATAAAATAAAATATAATGAAATAATAGCACCTACACAAAAAAAGTTGAATTATTTTAAAGATTTCTCAGTAAATATGCGGTAAGCTCTAGTCTTGAAAATGAATACTGTTAAATTTTTGTTTTAAATTTAAAGCTTTACTTGGTAGTTGGTACGGAACGTGGCATTGCCACCAATTTTCTCTATCCGATGCCTGTATTCTCCAGTCTACACCTACTCCTAACGCTTTTACATAAAGCAGAATATTTGCTATTAATTGTATTAAAGTAAACAATTTGAAAGGACTGAAACAGTTTAAGTATCGTGAAAATGGATTTAATGAAGCAAAAGAAGAAGCTGTTGTATCATGCATAATAATATAATATATAAGAAATATTACAATTAGAACTATTAACTAGGTTAAGTAAACAATCATATGTAACTGGTATACCAAAACAATTAAGTAATGGCGTAATACAATAACAATTAGTATAATTTTAAGCTTAGTCAGTAAGTATAATGTAACTAGGTTAAATTCAATATCGATATTACCGGTAATTGTTTCGATTGTAAAATTTATATTTAAGGAATATGTGATGACAGAAAAGGGGTCAGTTGGCGGTAGTCGTATGACTCGATAACCACTGACCACCAGTGTCAGAGAGCCATGTGGTAATCGTGTGACTCGATCGCCACTGGACGTTAAAGTGTTCAATAAAAGTGCTTATAATTAATTTGTTCGTTTATTTGTGTACGCCAGTGATCGGCGTATACGACAAAGTGGCGCCCAACTCGTGGCTCGTGATTCTACGACCTGTGTTTGTGTGTGTGTATATGTGTATACACGATTTTTTTTTGAGAATTTTTGCGTGACTTGATACCTCAACCTTGGCACTGCTTGTGTGTGTGTGTTTTATATACACGTTATTTTTGATTCAAGATTTGTGTACCTATGTGTGTACACGGATTTTTAAATTTACGTGAATTTATGTGTGATTTGGTACCTCAACCTTTCCACAGCTTGTGTGTGATATACACCTAGACGATATTTTTGACTCAACATTTATGTGTATGTTCACTAAATTTAGCTTTTTCGTGCATATATTTATGTTTTGGTACTTACCTCAAGTATTTATTTATTTTTTTTTTATTACGTGTATTTATTTGGGTATTTCCCTTAGCACAATTTTCGCAAATACGATTTTTTGTACAAAGTGTAAATTCGATATTATGTACCAAGTTGCCATAATTAGGTATGTTACAAATAGGGGAAAACACGGACATTATTGGAGTGGAATTGTATGATGAACTTTGGCTTTTTTCAGAAATAATTGATAAAGGTACCTCACCTTTAAGAGTCTTACAAAAAATTCTTTGCAACAGTGTTGGTGATGTTTATCCTAATGTTGGTATAGCAATAAGGATTGTGCTCACATTACCAGTTACAACAGCAACAGCTGAAAGATCGTTTTCAAAATTAAAGTTCGTAAAAAATTAAGTACCTAAGAACACTAAGTCAAGAGAAAACTAAAAATTTAGCAATACTATCTATATAACGTGAAATACTAGATGGATTGGACTTGGATAATGTTATTTGCACATTTGCTGATCTCAAATCAAGAAAATTTAATTATTAATTATTGTTATTTCTGTCGTTACCTAAAATAAATAATGTTATCAATCTATTATAAAAATATACAGCAATTTAATCATAGATAATAATATATACTTGTGTTTGGTGCTTTGGTGCAAAATCGTTATGTGAGGTACTGGTAAAGGTAATAGGTAAAAATACTTAACATAGGTACTGAATAAGAGTGTCCGCAAAAATGTAAATGAGAGTATGAATTTTTTTTTTGTGGGCCCCGCTAAAAGAGTTTTGCCCCGGGCCTCGCAAATTGTAGGGACGGCCCTGTATATAGCTCAGCCGACGTCAAGTGTTGGTATCGTTTTTACAGTCATCAAGCGGACGGGAAACTGGGTGGTGTCTCGGACCATATACGCACCTTGTTGATAACCCAGGTAGGCACAGAGAAACACGTAAGCAAATCGGCATTAACAAAACACACACAAAAAAAACGAAAACAAATTAATCATGGTTGAATTTGCACCAAAAAGGGAGGGGACTGGTAAGGCTGGAATAGCAGGTTGGTAATGGTGTTTTCCAAACACACACACACACACACACACATACAAGAACGGAGAGCGTCTACTCGATTATCATGTCACTTTATTAATTATTTGATACCAATACCTAAGATTTGAACGCCATACGACGGTGGACTACACTTCACATTTATCCGTATATACATAGCTTATTACATATCATATATGATATATACCATTAAACATAATACCAAACGCAATGACAGCCCGATCGACATAGACCAAATAACAACGAACACCCGCACAATACCGATACGGTAGGTTACGCAGGTCTTGACGCCGCCCAACGCACCATACCGGAGTGGTCAGGCAAGGCGGAACGTCCCGCACACTGTCGGGACGAGAAAACAATGACGAACGCCACAACATCAGGGTGTAGAGTAGACCTTCAGCAAAGGCACAATGTCAGGATCAATTAATTCATGTGAAGGCACAACGTGAAGCTCAATTAATTGATGGTGACGAAAAAAGCAAAGTTCAGTTTAAAACAACTGCTGAAAAAACAAGTTGAATTTCCTTAGACCATCATCGCAATCATCGAATTACCACCAACATTCCAGAGCAACACGGACGTCGACGGACAGACAACAGTTTATTCTGCCACAACTGCCAACCTATACCACTCTGAAAGAGATGGACAGCTCACCGGAAGAAGAGAGGGAAATAAACCAGGAGTGTCTGAGAAAGGACGACCGTGATGAGGATACGACACGGTGGTACATGACCTCGGCAGAATCCTCTCCGATACGATAAGAGTGACCGGACAAGACCAGGGCCACGTATCGACTTTACAAACAGGAAATTATGGCCAGAGACACTGTCAAAAACACCTCGTCACACCAGCCGCAACGACTGTATCATTAGCGGTTTAAACGGGTGGTATGACGTGGGAAACACACATTTAATTTCAGATGGTGTACTCAGTGTCAGCTCTTACTAACTACCAGATCACGGTAGTACGAAGACAGCGCTGTATGAAAATGCAAATTGCAAAATGTATGACCAATTCTTTAATGATAAATTATTACAATAATATCTGCTAATATCATTAAATATAATTATTTTAGATTATAGTAAAACAATCTAGTTATATTTATAAATTTTTGACTTGAGAAACATTTATATATAAAAGCGGTTGAGTTGTAATAATATTTTGACCATCGAAAATTGAATGCACCTTTCTTGCACCGTGTTGATTTTTTGAGATTTGAATAATGAGAATGTTAAAATAAAACAGCGAACGCAAAATAGAATTGAACAGCTAATAAGCACTGACATTATTTAAATGTTTAAATGCTTTAAAATAATCAAAGTTACCTATAATTAACGTTGAATAATTTCTACTACTGTAAAAATAGGTATAGGTAAATAATGCACACCAAATGGTTTAAGTTGTAGATATTTATATTTTTGCAATGGAATTTATACATAATGATTGAGTTCCTATCACTTGGTCTGGAAAAACATCCAAGCAATCACCAAGGAGGATATGAGAGCGCACTGCACCTCAGACCCGGTTACTATAGACTGGCCGTTGCCGTTACAGTTGTCTTTGTCACAGACCTCGCAGCTCTCGACAATGGCTCCTGCAGGCATATTTACGCAGTCATTGGTATTGTTGGTCGACTTGCAGCCGCGTACTACGGTCGATGAGGCGGATGCATCTATTGATTAGAGTGGTGAAGAACAAATATCAGTTTTGGGTGCATGATTTTATTTAAATTTACACTTACTTGCTTTTACGGCGACCTTGAAACAATAGTAATCGGAATTGGTCGTTTCGATGAACGATTTTTTGTTGTTGTACGTGTTTAAAGTGACATGACTCCTTAGTTTTCTATACATCCGGCCTTCGGCTGGGGCTTCGGGAGCGGGTGTGGCCTCGGCGTCTGGGGCTGGGGCTGCGTCTCCGGCTGGGGCTGGGGTCGCGTCTCCGCCTGGGGCTGGGGTTGCACCCGAATTATCGGTTGCAGTCGTAGACGATGTTGTTGACCCTGTACAATTTTCCGATTTTAGGTTTGAATCACTTAACTCGGTGGCGCATTGCTTGTCCTCCCAATCGCATTTGTAACACGTCAAACCATTGGCTGTTATATACACATACATATTAATAATATAATATATACGAATGTTCATACCATGCAAATAAGCATGTAAAAATAATATTACAATGCACACAAATCATCGATGTTTGAGATATATTCTGCAAGTATAATTTTTAATGAGTACGCTATACCATTTTTTATTTAATAGTTTATTTTGTAATCAAATTTTGATTTTTAAAATGATTAAGTATAACTAAAGATAATATTTTTGTTTTCCGATATTTTTCGAATTACTTAGAGATGTGCCTCTCGCGAACCAAATCAAAATTCTATGCAATAATTATTAAAATTGTTATACTGGGTAATAGTAGTAAAAACAATTTGTTGTACTCACCAAAGGTGAAAACTCCACACAACATCATAGTGATGGCCATTACTACGGCTAAGGACTTCATGTTTGAGTTTAGACGGTATAAGATTGAAAAAAATATATGGTCGTAAAATATGTACAATAATTATTATAAATGATAATAATTTACACTGTAAAACAAAAATATTTTCTTTAAGTGGCTATTTTTCCAAAGCTTCAAAGTAGACTGACGAATTTATCCTGGCCTGTTTATTAGTACACATAATATATAATATGTTACATGGTTATATTATATTCTAATTTGGCCAGATATAGGAGTAGTATATTATATTTATATGTTCACATGCATATTTTTTTCATTGTTTAAATAATGTATGTCACACCCACATGCGTTGTATTTGTCTTACAAACGTAAAACATAGCAAAAACTGGTCAACGTTTCTACCTCAGTTTTATAATAGAATTATCAAGACGCACAAAGCATAGGTAAAAACTTTATCTATGTCGTAGAGCTGTTATTTATTAGAATATAGATTATAGATATAATTAGTATGCGTTTCGTTCTGGTTTGACTGAGACAGTTTCGGTTTTAAAAGCATGTCATTAATTTTTTCCCTTATTATGGAAGACAATAACTCTAATATTATTTTATATGATTATAAAACATAGTATAATATTATATATAGAATTTGTAACTTGTAATGAATTTTATTTAAAAAATATAAGTAATATAGCTGTATTGAAAACAATTCATTTAACCAAAAAGTATGAACATTAGCTTATTATTATTAATAATTAATAAATGTAAATGCAGTAAATGTAGTGTACGTTAAAAATTGAATTGTTTAATACATATTTCTATTAAAATATGGGATATTATTAATTCCCATATAATTATACAAAAAAAGGTTTTTATTTTTATTAGCTTCTAGTATTAAACTATGATAGCTTAACAATTAAGATTGAACATAATAATAAATAAATTATACAAAAATAAAAATGTTATTTAATATGATGTCCCGGTTTGATGTTTTTAAAATCTGGCAACCATTTTTTCATTTAATTATTAATAATTAGTTGTTTGTATACTATTAAAAAAATAACATCGCTACGACAGATAATGTTCTTATCTATGCATTGTGGATTTCTGATTATTCTACTATAAATACTGAAGAAGAAATGTTGTCTTATGCAATTAGTGTTTTTGGTATGTTCTACGTTTTAAGACGGAGACAACGTATGTGGAAGTCCTCTTAATTAGGCATTTCTTAAGGGCTACCTATTCTGCTAATAAAACTACGCCATATACGCTCGCACTTGACTTACTTTATTGGAATAATATACTATTCTACAAAATTATCACTTGGTGTACTTCGCATACTCGGCGCATTAGACTTTCTTAAAGTATGCTAACTAGTAATGCAATGTATATTCGAATATTCGAATTATTTACGATAGAACTATTCGAATTTAAATATTCGATACTACAATACCTAATTTTAGATTCTGTTCGAAGTGATGAATGTATTGATTACTAATGATGTGTTTTTTTTTTTTTTGGTGTCTGTGTAGTACAGCATAACTAGTCAAAATAATGCTTCAATTTCAAACTTTGGGGGTGGTTTCCGATGTAAAAGTGAATATCCTTGATGCATTATAGAGGTCAAAAGTAAACATTTTCCAACAGTTTTCAAAAAAATCGAGAAAAACAAAAAAAAAAAAATGACAGAAAAACGGGAATTTTTACGCAAAACCAGTTTTCGACCAAATCGATTTATTTTTATTTTTTTTAAGTTCAAATATTGACTTATACGTAAAAATTACGGCAATTTTCAAATTATCTTAGAAAGAAATTCATAAAAGTTTTTCTTTTTAAATCTAAGATTTCAAAATTAAATAAAAGGCTCCTAACACATTGCAATAATAGCAGTTGAAAAATATTAAAAATACATAAGCACGATTTATTTTATAAGCATTTAAAATTCAAATTTTAACTAAATACGTAAAAATTACGGCAATGTTCAAATTATCTTAGATCAAAATTCATAAATGTTTTTCTTTTTAAATCTAAGATTTGAAAATTTAATACAAGGCTTCTATCATATTTTTACAATAGCAGTTGAAAAACAAAAGAAATATATAGCCACAATATTTTTTTTACATGCATTTAAAGTTTAATTTTGACAACATACGTAAAAATCACGAAAATTCGTAAATTATTTTATCCTAGAAATTCATAAAAAATTTTCCTTTTATATCTAAGATTTGAAAATTTAATACAAAGCTCCTAAAATATTTTTACAATAGTCGTTGAAAAAAAAAAGAAATGTACAACCATTTTTTTTTACAAGTATTTAAATTTTAATTTTGACAACATACGTAAAAATCACGAAAATTCACAATTTATTTTAAGCCAGAAATTCATAAAAAATTTTCTTTTTAAATCTAAGATTTGAAAATTATTAATAATCTATAAAATATCCTAGACAGATAAACCGTCTCCGTTCAGAATCGTTTTTCGTATACAGTGATATAATATCATTGCATTCAAATTTAACCCACCCTAGTCAGAGGTCCACCCCACTACCTAATGTACAGCAGAGCGACATCCACTACCCGCTTTTTTTTATCCGTTTTTCCGTGACAAGCTTTTATACTATTTATTATTAATAACTAATTCATATCTACACAACTAAAGATAATGTATGTCAATGATTAATCGACCTAAATACGAAAATAGTTCTTATCTTTCAGGTATCTGTTCATAGTTACCATTTATTTATTTATTATTTTTTTGTTGTAACTTATACATTATTAATAATAATTTAATTATGATATTCCAGTATTTTGCACAATTTTTATTTTTGTATTTTAATAAATTGCCCTGTCAAATAGTAAATATCGCTGACTTAGAATCCACTTCTCGCAGGCCTTTATGCCCCATATAATATTACTATTAAAAGTTTTGTGTTGCACGAAAACTTAAACGAATAATTTTCGTTACTTATTGTATTTTAGCATCGAATACTGATATTACGACAGACCTATTCAAATTCGAATATTTGAATAATTCCCATCACTAATGCTAACTACGACATGTCTAAAGGTGTCTCTCTCTACTTACTTTGAGTACTAACTTGTAGATAACTATTCAATTTTATAATCATTCAAAATTGTTATCATAGATCGTTGTTACTTGTTAATATTATTAAATTTGTCTTTCTACGGAGGCCATTTCAAAGTGTTGCCCCGTTTATACTGCGTGCTTTATTGATTTTATAACTAGATTTTTTTTTTAAATCGTGATTAACCCCTTTCTGCATGAATTAATTTTTTTTTTTCAAAAAAAAAATAGATGTAAGGGTTTGGGTTCATGATGTCATGAAAAAATGCTTAAAAAATATTTTGACCAATTTTGACATTTAAAAAGCCTTAAGTTTAATTTGTGCCATAAATGGCACAATGCGCACAAAAAGTATGTATGTGCCGTATTTGGACTTTATGCATTAAAATTATCAACATTATTTTGTGCCATTTATGGGGCATTTGCAATTATGAAACAAAATTAAATAAACACACAATATAATATTTAATGTAATTTTTATTAATAAGCATATTACAATTTTTAGTTTTTAAATCAGTCCTTGATTTTTAGTATCAAATTTTTATATATATTAAATTCTGTTAAGTATACAAACACCAATGTATAGTAAACAAATTAAAATTTTTTCTTACATTTGTAACAATTTGTAATAAACAATAATATCAAACAAAACATAATAACAAAATTTGAATAATTAAAATATTTGTTTTTTGAAACAAACTTACCTAACCTTCAGGTAACATAAATTAAATAATTTAAATTATAATATAATCTTAAATATTAAAATCCTTAAACAATATAATTTTTATTAATAATTATCATATCATATTTTTAGTTTTCAAATCAGTCTTTGATTTTTAGTATAAAATTTGTATATATATATATTAAATTTTGTTAAGTATACAAACACCAATGTATAGTTAACAAATCAAAATGTTTTCTTACATTTGTAACAATTAATAATAAACAATATCAAACAAAACAATAAAACATAATAACAAAATTTGAATAATTTGAATAATTAAAATATTTGTTTTTTGAAACAAACTTACCTAACCTACTAGTAACATAAATTTTAACAATATAGTCTTAATATTAAAATAAATGCAGTGCGAATCAACAATTTATTTTTATTTGTCGATGAACGTGGCAATGAACGATAAGATAGTAGGAGGTTAAGAATAAAACGAGTTCTTATTCGTCAGCGGACAGTTAATCAGTTATCAAACGAAGAATTTCGTACCAATTTTCGTATATATTATGCAAACATCCATTTGAAAAATTTTTGCATGGATTAAAACCTCATTTGACTATGGCACGCATATAGGAGTGATAGAGTTTGTGTTGAAAAAATGTATTTATTGTATTATTCTTTAAACATGTATTGAGATATGTCATATGTATGCAGTATTTTTTTTTACTACAGATTGTAACAACAATAAGATTCCTTACACAAGTATCTTACCAGAAAGTTGTAGGCAATGATTTTATAATTGGACTGTCACAACTTGCCATAAGTAAAGTGTTGAACGAGGTGTTAGATTGCATGCATATTCAAATGTTCATCAAATATGTCAAGTTTTCAATAACTACTGAAGAAAAGATACTTCTTTCCGATTAGTATTAGCACCTTTAATTATTCAAGTAATTAGTAGTACAGTTTTAAATGCTGAGAATAGGGTAAATTTTATATCGTAATGTAAATAAGTATTGAATAGGATTTACTTCAGTCTTAAATACAACTGATTCAATTGAAGCATATTTGGTTATTTTGTTAATGTATTCAGATATTGTAGTGTTATTGATTATTGATGCTTTTAACAACAGGAGTCAATATCCTTTTTCTGATGATCATTTAATTAATTTCTATGTTAATTAAAAATGTACTTATTTGGATATTATAATAAATAATGTAACAATTCAGTAAATAATATAATTTATTTGTGAAAAAAATATTTTGTAGTTTAAAAAAGCGGTGTGGACCAGGGCTGTAGATAGGGGAGGGGAGGTTAAATTTTTTTATCAATAATAGTAATTAATAATGTTATGTTTGTGTTGTTATCGGTTATAAGCAGGGCTAGGATTTATATGCATTTGCATGTTTTTTCCTTTAGCCCAAATTGATTGGTTGTCAGATTTTTCCACGATTTGGCTTATTCTCGTTTAAATAGGACCAATTTTTTTTGCATATTTTGGACATAATGCATATAATTGCATATTCTTAAATTTTTTTGGAATTTGATATTTTTTAACTAACATTTTTAATTTTTAATTTTTATAAGTTATTGTTAATTTTAAATGGTACTTCACGAAACCGACAGTTATTGGTTTATCCGTTGAATTGTCGTAAATATATAGCATAAATACTACCTATTTTATCTTAGGTCAGATAATATCCGTTCGTTACCTTATCGTTGGTCGGACGACTGGTAGAATTACTTACACATTGTTATACAGTGAGATAGCACAGAAAAATTGTATTGGTACGTCGTGTGTTGCGTAAATGTGCAGACGTTTATACTTAATAATTTGAATGGTTTTAAATGTTTTAATAACAGTGTCCAGTATGCCGAAAGTTCAAAGTGAAAGTGCCAAGTTACGTCTAATTAAACTAATATTTAATGTAATAATATGAGCTAATAATAAGTAATAAAAAATTATGAATTATAATAAATAATAATAAACATTTGTTTTTGCATATTTTGGTAAATAAAATGCATATTTTACAATTTGTTTATTGCATATAAATCCTAGCCCTAATTATAAGTAAGGTATTTTGTGTATCGTCTAATGGTCGCACTGACAAATCACCATTACCATAACCGTTTTGTAATAATTATTAATAAATAATATTAATAATTATAATATAATATATATTATAATAAATTATAAATATATAAATAAATAAATATATATATTAGAAAATAATAAATAAATAATTTATATATTATAAATTATATAATAATTTATATATTATAAATTATATAATAATTTACTGTAATATTTGATAATCTTATTATATGTTCATGTTGATAATACCACAGATTATTTAATATTTAATTTTTAATATTTTTATATAATCTGTGATAATACTGCAATTTAAGATAACATATTAATTAGGTATTATAGTTAAAAGTTAAAACTCGTGTTAATTCTTTTAACTCGGTTAAAGAGTGAAACTTGAAAGTGAATAAACAAATTGGAAAATTTAATGAATCCTAACGAAAAAACAAAAAAGCGTGACATAACAAATTATTTTACTCAAGTTACCGACGTTAGAGGTGCTAACAGTTAGAAATAACATGAGAGAAGTATATTATAATTATATATATTTATTTTCATTTTATTAATTAAACACTAATCTAAATAGGATCGTTTAAATGGATTAGTGCTTTTGAGCTACTATCGACATATTGAAATAACGCCGGAAGAAGTACTGGACGAACTATCAAAAAAAAAAAAAGAGAAAAATAGGTCTAATATTATAAGACACTATCAAAATAAAGATATAAAAATATAAATAACGTGCTATTTTTTCTTAATTTACTATAACATGTTATTATTATAATAACCCCCTCCTCCCATATAAAATTCCTGTCTACGGCATTGGTGTGGACTAAGGGGTGTGGGGAGGGGTTTTACCCCACGTCTTAGGTTTCATACCGTATAGAGGTGGGACAGGTAGGTGAGTAATAATTAATGTTAATTTCCACACCTAAAAAAAAATTAATTAGGCGTCACTGAATGGACTACTAATGTTAATAATTTATAGTGGAAGTTTTCCTCATAATACAGGTTTCAAACCAGATTCAATAAATATCAAATGTGATTTGCATGATAGACGGGACACATATTGGGATTTTTCCAAACAATAAAAACTACGCAAAATTTTCCTATGTTAATAGGAAAAAAATGTCATTCCATACATACTCAAATTGTAACTCCTATACCGCGAGGCGGTTAATCTAACGACTTGCGTTGGTTATTAAACCTGTATGTGTATGGAACAATAAGTATCAAGCCAAATTTCTTGATAATATGACAGAAACACGTATTGCGTTTTATTACATGACAGTATAATAAACCGTGAGAAATGTTAATATGTAATAAATTCCTGCGCGCAATACAGGCAGTCAGAATGACAATAATTTATATTAATAATAATAATAACAATATTGTTAAAATAATATTTGTATACAAATACAAACAATAACAATAATGTAGCAAGTAATTTGATCATGACAATTGACAAGCATGGATCCAGAGCAAAGATCTGGGGGGGGGGGGGGCAACATTTTTTTACAACACAAATACAATTATAATATAATATATATATATATGTATATCTTAATTTAAAAATATTGTCATAATAGTACAGTCAGTACAGATAATCAATGTAATTAATAAATTATTGATTATTTAATATACATATAAAGGGACAATGTGAAAAGAAGTTTAGATTTTGTTTATTTGTTCTTTAATAATTAATATGAGAAATAATATATCTCGGGGGGGGGGCCTAGGCCTCTAGCCTCCCCCCTGTACAGTTATCGTTTGGATCGTGAGGTTGATTACAGAGACAGTGGCTTTCGTGATATCAAAGTACGACGATCCGGCTACGTGGTATCAGCACGCTCGGCAATTTATTACTGACCCTTGTCCCTTTGATTAACATGACGTAATACCAACAACAGCAGCAACTTACGATGTTCACTATCGGCGGACCAGTACAACAACTCACAAATAATTATTGTCGTTACCGACGACGTTCAGGACGAGAATCGTAATACACGACCGTCGAACAGCGAAAAACAACAGTGGCGAACGACAAGAAAACGAATTCTTCGAACATTCAGAGCACGTTAAAAATGACGACCGTGGAACCACAGACGCGTACACCATGTCACCATGCAGTTGTGCAGATTCGGAGCTTAACTTATAAGACAGTGGCGCGACGATGTAAACCGAAGAGTACTGAGGGCCAATTCTTGAAATCGTGGTTAACTTTGTCGCATGCGATAAAATTTTTATCGCATGAAAATAAATAATTGGTATTCTTGAATTATGGTATGACTTTAGTCGAACGAAAAACATTCGACTATTTGTCGACTGGTAAAAAGTCGGTGACAAGCCTATATCGCATGATAATTTATGAAATGACATATCAATACCTACCTAATCAATTAATAATTTTAAAATTATAACAACTTAACTTTAAATATTAAATTTGTGTATTATCCAATTCTGTTAGTGTTATTAATTGTTTTTTTTATTATTCAACTTTTTATTACCTACTCTGCACTAATAATAATTAATAATGGCAAATTTTCAAGAAATGGCAATGTTCTTTGACATTAATATCGTTGAGGAACATGAAATTAATGTACATAATGAAAGACAGACGCGAAATACAGAATACATTACTGACCCGTTTACATTGTCTGATCGATTATTTATAAAAAACTTTAGACTGACTAAAGACGCTGTTAGATATTTAATTGATTTATTAAGGCCTCATATAATATCTAACACCCGTTCGTCTGCGATTGATTTGAATACTAAGGTAATAACCTACATATTGTCATTAGACTTAAAAGTGATTTTGGTGATTTTTACCTGATTTTAGTTAATTTTAAAATTGAACGCCTATTGTTTGTACCTAATTTATGATTTATATAATATTTAGATTTTTTCTACTTTGAATTTTTTGGCGACGGGCTCTTACCAATCTCCTATTGGTAACAGCAAATTTATGGTGCTGTCACAACCAACTGTATCGCGATGTATAAGTGAAATTGTGGCAGCACTTAATCTGCCTGAGATATTTCAAGCATGGGTTAGATTTCCTTAAAATTTGAGTGAGCTGTCTGAAATACGCAATGAGTAACTACTTAATTTTCAGTTTAGGTATTTTTCAAATAATTTGTTAATATTGTTTTTAATTTGTTCAATAAATAAGGTTTTACAAAGAAACTGGATTTCCAGGTATTATTGGTTGTGTTGAATTGCACTCATGTGGCAATCGTACCTCCATCAACTAACTTAAATCTAAATGAAAATCAATATCCAGAGTATATTTATGTGAACCGTAAAGGTTATCATTCAATTAACGTTCAATTGGTAATCTTTTAAAACGGATTTATAATTAAATTTATATAAGTATATAGCAATGATTGTAATTTAATTTCTAAATATTTAGACACTCGTCTATAGATTTGTGATTCAAAACTCAACATTTTGAACGTTAATACACTTTTTCCTAGAATTACGCATGATATCCACGTTTGTAATAATAGCTCAATCTTAAAAACACTTCAAGAACTACACAGTCGTAATCACAAAGATGTTTTTTTAGGGAGAACAGCAGTTGTCCGAAAATTGATAACAGCTCTGACCGAAAAATGGTGGCGTTGAATCTATTGCTAACATCCAAACTTTAAAAAAAAATTGTTAAAATAATTATTGTTTCTTTTAGTGGTATCACTAGTTTGAAACTTTAAAATAAAAGAATTAATATACTACCTTTTATGCTATTTATATGATGGTTACCCGATTGTCATTCACTAATCACTTATGTCTTATTTATAGCATGACAAAATAGATCTATTTTGTCATGATTTATAGTTAATTTATCTGAACTATTAATAATACGACCATTAAATAGATTAAATTTAACCTATTTCTATTCCTTAATATAATTACACTGTATAAAAACATTAAAGACGTATTATTATATAATATAATATCCTAATCATATGAAATATTAATAAATCATTATGAATATGAAAGTGGTCTCTACTTCTCTTTCTCTTTCAACAAGTTGTATAATCCAGAAAAACGGAAAATGTTCTATATGTATTATTATGTATAAATATTTGTAATCCAGAAAAGTACAGAAAATGTTATATATATATATATCATTATGTATAAAATATATTTATATGTTTATATTACAACTAAAATACCGACTTTTGTTTGTAATGGTTGGCAATGCTTTTTGATTTTCAAACTGTTATCAGTCGTCGGCTTCTCATCATTTTTCGGACAACTGCCTACGACCCGTTTTTTTATTAGGTTAGATTTTTATCATGCTCTCCTTGCTGATTGACAATAATTTATAAAAATAACTACCTACTACTTTATAGTTACTAAATAAAGTAACTTAATATTTGAGTTTTAGTATATAGTAATTAGGTAGGTATTTTTATGTTTTTTTACAAATAATATTAGGAGATTCTGGATATCCTTTGCGCCAATGGCTGCTGACGCTAATTGCTAATCCTACTACAAATGCAGAAATCTATTATAACCAGAGACAAATGTCAAGCAGGAGCATTATTAAACTATGTAACGGAGTCTTAAAAATGCGATTTCGGTAACATTTCTTTTAATTTCATTTTAGATTCCAGTATGTACCTATATGATTATGCTGTTTAGGTGTCTACTAAAAGATAGGACTTTGCACTATAAGCCTGAAAAAGCATCATTGATAATTAATGCGTGTATAGTCTTACACAATATCTGTATCACCAACAATGTTCCTTTGCATGATGATGAAGATGAGATTAATAATTTGCGTATGATAGAAGATGATGCAATATTTGATGATAATCATAATATCAACAATCGAAACATAAAATTAACACGGAAGAAAACAGAGGGATAGAGTTGTACAATATTTATTTAATAGAAATGATGTAGTATAATAATATCATTAATATTGTGATGTAATATACTTTTACTTTTCATTGAAAATCTTTGTTTTTCCTCTCTTTAGAATAATAACAAGGACCAAGGAAATAAAATAATATACAATTTTTCAATAACATACATTTTTTGAGATAAAAAAAATTAATAAAACACTTTTTTGTCCATACTTGTAACATTAAATCATAATTGGTTAATTTTAAATAAAAATATATAATAATAAAAATCAACAGCCTTTTCCTGACTTAGTTGGACTTTATAACAAAGGATATAAAATAATACATTTCTTAATAACATACATTTTTTGAGATAAAAAAAAAAATAATAAAACACTTTTTTGTCCATACTTGTAACATTAAATCATAATTGGTTAATTTCAAATAAAAATATATAATAATAAAAATAAACAGCCTTTTCCTGACTTAGTTGGACTTTATAACAAAGGATATAAAATAATAATACATTTCTTAATAACATACGTTTTTTGAGATAAAAAAATTAATAAAACACTTTTTAGTCCATACTTGTAACATTAAATCATAATAAGTTAATTTCAAATAAAAATGTATAATAATAAAAATAAACAGCCTTTTCTTGACTCAGTTGAACTGCATAACAAAAAAACTAAAACACTATTACTAATACATTTTTTTAAAGAGATCTATCATTCATAAATGTAGTGAGTAATGTATTTATGTTTTTAAATATAGTATTTTGTACTTCTAAAAGTTTTTTTTCATACTATTTTTCTTTAATATCGCACTTTCTTTCTGAGATGTCTCCTAAACGAGTTGCAGCTTTATTGCTTTCCTCTAACCCGAATGCAACATTAGCTTTTCTTTTTAGATCTAGTAATCATATAAAATCATTGAGTTTTATTATTTATAGAATAAATGTACTATAAAATAAAATTAATAATTCAATGCATTGATCTTAAGAAATTGGAAAAATATAATAAATGATAATAATAATATGGACCTCAACCATTTTATACAATCATTTATTGTTACAAAACAATTGGTAATACTAATTAAAAAAAGTAGGCAAGTGAGTTAGGTTGTATTAGTAATGTATTTTACAATTAGGCATTAGTAAATTCATTTTTCCTAATAAATTACATTTGAGAATGTTATAGTGTTTACAAAATATAATAATCTACTTCAATAGGCTTAGATTATAACAAAATAACTAGAATCGGTATTCGTTTTAAAGATTCAAGTCAATTATTTGTTTATATTTCTTATTAAAAGTGAATTATAAATGTGTAAGAATATTACATGGATAAGGAGCAATGGATGATGGCATTTGAATATTTTCATTCTCATTAGAAACTATAATAATATAACAATTAATGAGAATTTGCTAAAAACGTAAACATTGAATAATCAAATTTGTAATACATACAATTAATGTTATCAGAACTTGACTCTGTAATCCACTTTGATTCATTACATAGTTCATCGCAACCTAAACAGAGCACATTATTAAAACTATAATTTTTCAATTCAATGAATATTTAGTTACCCATTTTACAAATTTACAAATTAATACAATTTCTGTAGAAACATCATTAAAGTCAAAGTCAACAAGTGATTCTGATGATTGTATGTGGCCACTTACAGATGTTTGACTTATTAAACTTAATGCGTCTTTTAGAATTTCACTTAATTCAATGGTACAAGGTGGACCTCCACCGGTACCCGATATATGACGTTTTAGGCATAAATGCAGTTTAGCTCCCAAGCGATTTTTTGGAATTTTTTTTTTTCAAAATGTGTGTTTTGCATGTTTAATTTGATGGTACTTTCAAAAAAAGCCGGTCGAACTTATTTTGGAAGTTATGGCCAAAAAACTTCAAAATGCTTAACTTTTTCAAACGTGTTTTTGAATTGAAAATACAAAAAATTTAAGTTTTTAGAATTTTTTTTTTTTTAGATACGTTTGTGTTTATATGCTTAATATTTTGGTGGAATCAGAATTTTCCTATCGTACTTACTTTTTATGTTATTGTCAATAAACCACATAAAACTGAATTATAAATTTATTTCAAACATTTGCATATTTGTGAAACTCAAAATTAATTTTTTTGACTTTTTTTTTTATTCGATGAGTAATAACATATATAAGTTTTTGGTGAAATCAGAACTAACTTATATTTTTTGGTTTGGAAGATATAGATTAAAATAATAAGCAATAAAAAATCAAAATGTACAGGTAATATGTATTTTATTCATAAAATATAATATTCAATATTCAATTTGATACAACATAAAATATCTGCATCTATTCGGGTAGAAATATGATTTTGCACACGTATAATATGGTTTACCTATATATTTACCTGATTTGGCGACACGCAATGACGCCTGTGTACGACAGTCACATAAGTTGTAATCTTCTGCCATGTATTTAAAGTATCGACATCTTGAGGGGTCAGTGTAATTTTTTTGGCATACAACAAATTGTGTTGTACTATTTTCCAAAAAAGCATTTGGTTTGTCACGTATTGAAACACGTAATCCACAATGACAAACATATAAACTTTCATCGAACATCCAACGATTCATCGTATGTTCATATGTGTGCTGACTGTGCTGTATAACTAAGTAAGGTACCGCCACACTGGTAATATCAGTCCACTAATCACACTTCTTTCTTCAATTCTAAATACACTCGTCGCCAAAGGCACTCTTCGTAATTACTTTCGTCCAATACCCATTTTTATTACATACTATTATTTCCACATTATAATAATCTTATCCATTTGTACTATATAATATTATTTCCTCATTAATATTAAAATATCTTTAGGTTCTAACTGACTAATATCAGTATAATTAATGTTTATATTATTTATAATATCACATTACTATAATGATGTTTATGTTGATATAAAAATAATAATAATAATAATAATAAAAGACCACGATTAAAGATTACTTATAATACCTACATTATCGAGTTTTTGCGTAGTCGTTGTCGTAGTTGCGATCTTGCGTCGAATTTAATTTTCAGAGTTGTGTCTTGTCTACAAAAGTTTTTAGGAACTGTTATAAACATGCCTCACGATTTTATTGATATTTACGAGCTTTTTGAGCGAAAACGTCAAGGGCCAGTTTCTATAGAAGTACTTGAAAAATTGCAGTCTTGGACACTAATTGCCAAAAACAATGCACTACAATGTGATCATGGGCATTATCTTAAATTATGTTTGAAAGCAAATTGTTTGGACGGATATGTATGGAGATGTCGAGAATATTACACAAATTCAAGTCGAAAAAAAGTAAATGCTTAAACTTTATTATTTGAAAATTCAGTTTTTCAGTTCCCAATAGTTTGACATTGTAATCGTTCTATAAATTTACCCATGCCCCCCCCCCCCATCGGGGGTGTTTTTTTTTTTTAATTACTTTTGGCCTCCTAAAAAATCAATTTTAATTAATAAACAGTATTTTCCAAAGGTAAAATGTGATGTTTATCAATCTATAAGGAAAGCAGTGCTCGAATTGGAAATATAATAGAAGGGGTGCTAAAGGACTTATAAAAATTTAGCGTTCCACTCAATGATTTAAACCAAACTAACCCGTGGGGGGCTTCGCCCCCCACACCCCCCATGTAGTATTTTCAACACAAGTCAAACAATCATTAAAATTAAACAAAGGTTACACTACAACAATAAATAAATATTATTAAATTACAAACAAATCTTTTATTTTATTTTAACATATTTTATACATTATTTAAATTTTTAAATTTTTAATATATTCCATAGCTCTACATATGAATGGTTCACTTCAATATTTTGTCGTTTAGGGCAGTTAACTTCATCAGCACATCGTTTGCCTTTCTGTATCCATGATGCAACATAAGGCTCAGGTACAAACATGTGCACTGGTGGCCCTACACAATTAATCAACATGAGAGAAGAAATACTTGTCGGGTTCAAAGCATTTCTTTTAGTAGTAACTATATTGTTCATTGAACTGAAAGCTCTTTCGCATTCACTGGATGATATTGCTACAGTTTTAATTGCAGTTAATAATGGTCTTAAATCTAAAACTGTTGAACTATCCTTGAGATCTTTAAACTCCCGAAATCCATTTATCGCAGATCTTTCATCAACTTGAAACACATTGGCTAATCTTCTTACTGCAGAGTCGCCATACTGTATATCAAATTGATCTGGCCAATTTTTTGGGTCCAATACATCTAAGTCATTAAGTAATTGAGTGTATATATTTTTAAACTCATTACCTTGCATAGATACGTTTGATGATTGTGTTGTGAACAATCTACTTCGTAAGTTATTAGATAGACTTCTAAAAAACTGCAATGGATTTATCTTTGGTATAGCTTTGTTAGTAATGAGTGGAATGTCTTTAAATAATTGTTTTTCACATGAATCAATAGCTTCTTTTGTTTTAGGACCATAATTTTCAGCCATTGAGTCGAAAACCATTATTATACGTTGAATACAACAATTTGCTTGAGTCAATGTATGACTTCTATTTTGGAGTGATGTAGACAAGTCAGCTAATTCACATAAGGCGTCATACATTATACCTATAACATAACAGAAAAAAATCTAATTAAATTACATGTTTAGATTATAATTAATTCAATTTAAATCCAAAATAAAAAATTTACTTACCAAGATTGGTGACAAATTCTATTGACGCCAAATGTCTTTTAAGTCCCAAGTATTTTGACTTTTCTTTTGAAGTTCTTAAACCATCATTGGCAGCAGTTGTGAAGTGTTGGTATAGTGCTGGAAAGTTGTTCCATACAGCTTTTATTGTCCTTTCACTTGATGCAACCCATCGTATTGTAAAAATTTTCCCGATACGTTGTAAGTTATGTTCCAAAGATACAGCACACATATGAAGCTCATTCATGTTTTTTGGCGATTGGTGATACAGAGCATACAATTTTTCAATGAACAGTTGAAAATTATTAATACCACTAACTTCTTTTAAGGTATCACATACAGCGAGTTCTAACCTATGATTACAACAATGCCAAATAACTATATTCGGGTACATTTTTTTTAATTGAGCTCCAACACCAGCAATTCGACCCAACATTGATGACGCGCCATCACTCACAAATGCAATGAGATTTAACTTTAGAAAATTATTGTTGAGTCCATGAGATGAAAGATTTGTTAGTATAGCGTTTTTGATTGAATCGGCAGATGTGTTTGTTAGTTCAATGATATCAAAAAAAAAAGTTATGACTTCATTATTTGGTCCAACTACAGTTCTTAGGCAAATAACCAACATTGTTTTTTGACTTAATGTTGTGGATTCATCAACAATAATGCAAAATTTTCTTTGATTTTCAATGATATCATTGCAAATCTTAATCCTAATTTCTACTGAAATATGTTCAATTATACTGTTACAAGATTTATCAGTATGAAGAATTCTACCCAATTTAGACTGTTAACGGTTTGTAAATCCACAAGTTTAGGCAAATCTGTGTATGGTCGTTGATTTTTTGCTATAAAGTAAGCAGTTCTGAAAACTTTTCTAGTAGTTTCATGTTCTAAACTTGAAAGTTTGGAAAATTGTCCAGGTAAAACTTCACATGAACCCTTATCAATAATTTGTTGGGCTTTTAAATGAGCTTGTGAGTTTTTATGCTTACATATTTTTTTTCTTAAATTGGCTTTCATTTTACTATCATCAGTTCCTACAGCGCCCACCTCACCATTTATCCATTCTTTAGAAGAATGTGCCCCATGACATGTTGTTAAATTAAAATTTACTTTTTTACAAATAAGACAACCTAATTTAGTCTCTTTAAAATAAAGCCAAGGGTACTCATCTGTGAAATATTTTAATTGTTTGTCATCCCAACATTCTGGTTTTTCTCTAAAAGAAGTCAACATTAAATCTGGTTCCAATTCCTGTAAATAACAACAAATATTATGCAATTATACAACTAGAAAAAAAAAGTCCAAATAATGTTAATTTAAACATTTAAATCATAATAAGTACCTACTTATATTTATTTAATAATGTGTAATTATTTTTATTTACATGTTTAAAATTTTTAAACAGAATCAGAGACATAGCTAGGTGCTGGCAACAAGGCATTTGCCAGGGGTGCAATTATACCTAAGGTGCAATTTCAATGAGTGACCATTTCACTCAGTTATGCTGCTTATTTACAAAATTAGTAAATTGGTCATACATTTTTTTGAAATACCTAACTAATAATAATTGTAATATGTACAAAGTCTAACTTTACAAACCTGATGATCCTCTTCAGAAATAGCTATATTATTTGATTCATTTTCTTTTGATACTTTTCTTTTAACTGAATCAACTTCAACCTAAAATGAAAAAAAGAAATATTAAATTGAAAACTCTTAATATTATACAAAAATGCAAAAGCCTTATAATTGTCACATGATGTTCATTCTATTATTTTAATTACAAAGTAAGCAAATAAAAATAGCAATAGCAAAAATGTTTTATATTTAAATACCGGATTGACATTTTATCTTAATAAAATATGTCATGCCGTTTGACTCTTATTAGTGGTATAAAAAATATTAATAAATCTTTAACAAGTTATAGAAATATAATAATCAAATTATGAGAAAATTTTTAATCGATAATACCTGAATGTTGGTATTTGCATTTGTCCCAAGATCATCATCAAGGGATTCAACATATGTGTTTTCTTCTTTTTGTTTTTCATTGGTTTTCTACAATTTAAAAATATAGTAATACATTTTCATGAAATATAAATAATGATAAAGTTTTAGTTTAGCCAATTAACTTGGTACTTACTTTAAAATAAGAGTAAATACCGGATTTGCAAAGCTTTTTTGGTTTAGAAGCCATTTTTACTTTTTACTTATTAGTTACTAGTAAGTATACAGTATACTATAGTAAGTACAATAATTTATTAAACACATGTCATAAATTAACCAACGTTTATTATCTTGTGGATGGCAGTGCAGTCATAGATTTTATCATGAATACAAGAATATTCTAGTCTTCGTAGATCTTATATATTATACAATTGATAAGCAGTACTGCAGTAGTGTACAAAAAGAAATGTTATAATTAAACAATAATCGATAAACACCGACCTCAACTCATGAGCATAACAATAATGCTATAATTATTATTAGACATAGATATTATGAACTACATAGGTACTGTTTACAGTGTTACCGACCATCCGATAACATGAATTTTTAATCTTAATCTCGATATATTATACATTATTTATACACATTATTAGTATATCAGTATATGTAAGCCTGTATTATAATAACTGACTAAGATTTATAGTCTGTGGTCCGTGATTATAATAATAAATTATCTTTTTTTTTTGATTTTTATCATTAATGAATTTTACAATTTATCGCATATTTTTTTCAAATTGATAATACAAGTTTTTCAATAATAATTTACACGGGAGACGTACCGTCCCCCCGTTCAAATTAAAAATATAAGAAGGGGTACGCTAAAAAAAATTAAAATTTGAAGGGGAGCTCCGTCCCCCTGCGCCCCCCCCCAATTCGAGCACTGAAGGAAAGATACATTTTTCCACAAGTCCCACTTATCCTTGTACAAGATTGTTAGTTTTACGTATTTATGGACGAAAAGTGTATCACTATTGTTCCTTTCCGAGGAGTTAGGGATTGCTCAACATACCGTCGTGGACTGGGCGTATTTTCACCGTGAAGTGGTTTTCGATGGCATGATAATACATAATGAAAAAATTGGTAGGTAGTTATTACCTTTAAAAGTTTAAAATCTAATAGTATGCTGTATCTGAATAGTATTTTAATATAACAATTAGGAGGAGTAGGTAAAACGGTTGAGATCGATGAGTCCAAATTTGGAAAACGCAAATATCATAGAGGACATGCAGTTGAGGGTCAGTGGATATTTGGTGGTATACAAAGAGACAATGGAGCATGTTTTCTAATTCCTGTCGAAAAGCGGGATAAGGAAACATTGCTAGCTGTAATTAAAGAGTGGGTGCTGCCTGGAACACAAATAATAAGCGATTGTTGGAAAGTGTGTATATAGGTACTTTCAATCTATTTTTCGGTTTCACGTTTCGTTTATATTAAATATATTCCAGAGTTACGACTGTTTGAATGATGAAGGTTTCAAACATTTTAAAGTGAACCATTCAGTGAACTTTAAAGACCCAATTACAGGCGCCCACACCAACACAGTCGAAGGAATGTGGAGACATGCGAAAGCTTCGCTGTCGCAATACTCGAGGAAAAAACATTTCTATGGCGGCTACATGGCCAAATTTATGTTTCTTAAAAAATGCCGTTTATTAAATCTAGACCCTGTAATTGAATTTTTTCGTTTAGCCGGCAATTTATACAATCCACATAAATATAACAACGAGGGGATCGACGTTTCTGATGACGACGATACTGATATAATATAATATATAATATTATCTAAATCTGTACATTTTGATTTTTTATTGCTTATTATTTTAATCTATATCCTCCAAACCAAAAAATATAAGTTAGTTCTGATTTCACCAAAAACTTAAATATGTTATTACTCATCGAATAAAAAAAAAAAAGTCAAAAAAATTAATTTTGAGTTTCACAAATATGCAAATGTTTGAAATAAATTTATAATTCAGTTTTATGTGGTTTATTGACAATAACATAAAAAGTAAGTACGATAGGAAAATTCTGATTCCACCAAAATATTAAGCATATAAACACAAACGTATCTAAAAAAAAAAAATTCTAAAAACTTAAATTTTTTGTATTTTCAATTCAAAAACACGTTTTTTGAAAAAGTTAAGCATTTTGAAGTTTTTTGGCCATAACTTCCAAAATAAGTTCGACCGCCTTTTTTTGAAAGTACCATCAAATTAAACATGCAAAAACACACAATTTGAAAAAAAAAAATTCCAAAAAATCGCTTGGGAGCTAAACTGCATTCGTTCCCTCATAATATTGTCAAACACGCATAAGAAGAAGTAATTTACTTTTTTCCATTTATCCCAACTCTTTTGGGCTCCTGTAGATGGATTCTGTAAATCGATAAGACCTGTTATCGACAACTTTCGGTTCGTTAGGCTATCGAAAGGTGTGTTATCGACAATTTGAAAAAAAAGGAATTCTGTAACTAGATTTTCGATAGGTTATCGATATTTGTCGTTAGTAAAATCGATAACAGCCGTTATCGAAAGCGGCACTTCGAAACCCCTCGTTATTAAGTTAACGACATATTATCTGTTTTATTATCAAAATTGATATCAAATTAATATATTATAATATTATTCTGTAAAACTTCGAGTTTCGACTGTTTCGAGTATTCAAATAAATCTTGTTATATTGGATATTTTTACTTTTTAAATAGTTTGTGCAAATTGTTTTTTAAGTATGGCTCATGTTTATTTGGCTTGGGAACAGATTTTTTTGGAAGAAAGAGTTCTTATAATGGAAAGACGTTTAGAAAGGAGAATTTTAAGAGATGGTCAAAATCCTTTTGAGTTACCAAATGACGAGTTCATGAGTTCATTTCGTTTAAACCAACAATTGGTTATAAATATAATTAATACATTGAGGCCATCATTACAGCATAGAAGAACTTCTGGATTATCTCCAGAAATACAAGTAAGTAAATATTATGTTCAGTACCTATCAAATTATTCAAATTTATATCAAATTACTTTACTAATAAGTTCTAGAAATTAATTTTAAAATTTTATTTAAATACAGATACAAATATATCAATTTAGAAAGTATTTTAAATATGTTTAAGTAAAAAGTCTCCTAGAGCAAATACAATTACCTACTTGACATGTATTTAAATACTTTTTTAATTTTACTTTTTACTAGTCTGTTTGCCCAAATTAATTTTATATAATTAGGTATTATTAGCCATCATTGTACCATTTATGAGTGAAAAAATATTACAAATAAAATAGTAAATCTTTCAAAAAAAAATATGAACGAATGACAAATAAGTTGTTTGAATTTTTGCAAATATTTCCAAGACAGTATTTAAATACATTATTCACTCACATATTTTACAACAGTACATATCACCTAAATTTAAATATATTTGATTAGGTATTAGTTTGTCTGCACTTTTATGCACAAGGGAGCTAGGTATCAAAAAGGATTAGGTGGTAATAGTATGTTAAATATAAGCCAACCATCAGTCAGTCGATGCATACATGCTGTGACTGATGCTATAAATCAGCGTCTGTTCAGAAAATGGATTAAATTTCCAATGACTGGTGCTGAACGACAAAGGGCACGAGAAAATTTTGCACATGCTCTTTAACCATTTGAAGGTACAATTGGAGCTATTGATTTGCTCCTCCGCAACATGAAGAAGCATATGTTAACCATCATGGTAAACATTCACTGAATGTGCAAGCAGTAAGACTACTTTTTTTCAATATTAATAAAGTGGTTTATATAATTATATATTTTTTTCAGATTGTAAATTCCAAACTACAAATTTTGAATATGAATGCAAGATACCCCGGGGCTAGAAATGATTCATATATTTGGAGTATGTCACCCGTCCGCCGGGCAATGGAATACCATTATAGTAATGGTGAACGCCAAACATGGCTGATAGGTAGGTATTGAAAATATTTAAAAATATAGTATTTGGTTACATAGCTAGGTAACATCTAAGCAGATTTAGGTGACCTGTAACGCACATGCCATGTATATGGTTAATACCAAAGTTTGTAGTGGCATTGTTATAATTGTATATTTAAGGAGATGCTGGTTATCCATTGAAACCTTGGCTGATGACTCCACTGCCACATTATCCAGAAGGTACTAGACAGTTTGAGTACACTAAAAAATTTTGTAAAGCCAGGAATGTTGTGGAAAGATTCTTTGGAGTTTTAAAAAGTATGTGGAGATGTTTGTCATATCAGAGAGTACTTATGTATTCACCTGGCATGGCAGGTAAAATTGTCAATGCATGTGCTACACTTCATAATATTCGCTTACATTGCAATCTACCGGCTTTTGAAGATTTTGATGTCATTGCTCAAGAAAACAATAGAGTTGAATTACTCGAACATCAACCTGAACCTGAATTTGATCATGAAAGAGCACCTCGAGCAATAGCTCAACGAATTCAAAAACAATTAATGTTGGAACAATTTGGAAACTATAGGGATGGAAACAATGATGAATAAAAATACATTAGAAATTACAAATCTCGTACTTTTATTTGGTTGCAGACTATAAGCGTTTATAGCATATAATATATTTAATATCACTTTTACTTAATCTAATTTAGATTAACACATTATAAACATAACTAAAAAAACAAATAAATCTTTCATTATTTTAACATAGTTTAAAAAAAAAAAAACAAATAAATCTTTTATTATTCAAACATAACTTCTGTAAAACAAATCAACTAATACTTACTTAATAGTAATATTTAACATTATAGGATTGAAAATTGAAATTTTTTATAATATTTATAATTTATCAATAACTTTTGTATAAATTTCTAATATGAGTTTTTCGTTTTCCAACCTTCTTTTGTCATTATCAGCTAATTTTTCTAATGCTGAACCAATAGTTGTGATAGCATCAGCTATTTTAAAATTCGCTTCAACTTGCTTTTCAGCAATTACTGAAAACACATCTCTGGCGGACTGTAGTTGATTAGCCAACTTTACTTGCTTCACTTTATTTGTCAACACTATACATACCAATTAATACATTTAGGTTTTGTAAAACTATGATTTTACAGTATACAAATAACAAATAAACAATATTTTCTGTTTAAAAATAGGTATATACTATATACATATTTATATTAATAATGAAAAATGTTTACTTTGCTTTTTTGGCATTGATTTAGATGATCCTATAGGAGATGTAATTGGGGCATCTTGTGAATGATTTTGTGAAGTGAACACATCATCAGAAACCAGTTGTGATTCATAGTTGTCTTCTTGAACTGTTACTAAAAATTCTTCCAATTCATTTATGTTTTCATCTGTTGTATTTAAAAAAAGATACCAATTATTCATTTAAAAAAATTTTAATTATAACAATACAAACCTGATACTGGATTTGTAACAGTCATTATACCGGCACAGCCGATAATAAAATAATAACACCAATAGGCAATAATAAGATAATAGGTAAAAATATAAATAATAATAAATAAATAAATAAAAAAAAACTCACAATTTGTGGAGCGTAGACTGGCCAGCTGCTACCTATGCTAAATAATAATGTACAATTTTTACACACACAATAAACAAAATAATAAAATGCGGCGATTAGAGCCTATATAAAATAATAACAAAATAAAATTACGGCGATTCGCGCCGTATATACAATATATAATAATAAAAATGTGGCGATCAGCGCACACAAATATAAAAACAATAAGGTGATTCGCGCCTGCACCAATATAATAATTTAATATAATACAAACAAATCGCGTTGATTAGCGCAAACGATTTGCAAAAAATGCAAATATAATACTGACAGTGGCGATTAGCGCCTGCACGAATACAATATAATATATAAAAGGATGTGGCGATTTGCGCACACATAGAATACACCTAAGTATAAAAAAAACAGTGGCGATTCGCACTCACAAAATACAAATTTTATTGTAGAAACTGCCGACGACGATTTGCGCACGTACGAGCTTTATTTGCGACAACGCTGGAGAGAATACTAATTAATAATATAAAAACGTATGCCTTTGGCTATGGTAATGATATAACATAATTGATAATACTTAGATGGCGGACACGGACGATAAGGCGGTGTTGCACAACATTATTATATAATTCACAAGATACAAATAATTAAACAAAAACAACTTAAAATAACAGCTGGTGCGCGCGAGTGTTTGTGTGTGTGTGTGTGTGTGTGTGTGTGTGTGTGTGTGTGTCGATCGGTGACAGCTAAATAATGCTTATGCGGCGCCAACAATAGCAGTTGAAAAATAAAAGAAATTCATAGTCAAAATTCTTTTTATAAGCATTCAAAGTTTGAATTTTGACAAAATACGTAAAAATCACGAAAATTCACAAATTATTTTAAGCTAGAAATTCATAAAAAATTTTCCTTTTACATCTAAGATTTGAAAATTTAATACAAGATTCCTTATAAGTATTTAAATCTTTATCACAAATAAAAAGTCCACCGGAAATTCAAATTAAATTTTTATGAGCATTTGAAATTTAAATTTTGGATTTTCACTTTTAGCGATTTCCTTATTTTGGTGTAACTCTAAAACAAATGACTGCAGATACTTGAAATTTTCACTGAATGTTTATATAGGAATTTTCTATATTTGATAAAATTTTTAAAATATTTAGATTTGTTTTGAGCTGTTTACTGACATTTTAATTTTTCAACTTTTTTCTATAAATATAGAATAAAAAATTATTTGTGCGGTAGAAAAGCTTGAAAATTTAATACAAGGCTTCTAACACATTGTAACAATAGCAGTTAAAAATATTAAAAATACGTAGGCACAATTTTTTTTATAAGCATTTAAAGTTCAAATTTTGACTAAATACGTAAAAATTACGGCAATGTTCAATTTATCTTAGATATAAATTCATAAAAGTTTGATTCTAAGATTTAAAAATTTAATACAAGGCTCCTAACATATTTTTACAATAGAAGTTGAAAAATGAAAGAAATACATAGTCACAATTTTTTTTTATAAGCATTCAAAGTTTGAATTTTGACAACACATTATGTAAAAATCAGGGAAATTTGTAAATTATTTTATGCTAGAAATTCATAAAAAATTTTATTTTTAAATCTAAGATTTGAAAATTTAATACAAGATTCCTTACAAGTTTGTCAATCTTTATAACAAATAAAAAGTTCACTGGAAATTAAAATTAAATTTTTATGAGCATTTGAAATTTAAATTTTTACAAAATTGGATTTTCACTGGATTTCACATTTAGTGATTTTCTTATTTTGTTGTAACTCTAAAAGTCTAAAACAAATGACCACAGATACTTGAAATTTTCACTGAATGTTTATATAGGCATTTTCTATATTTGATAAAATTTTCAAAATATTTAGATTTGTTTTGAGCTGTTTACTGACATTTTCATTTTTCAACTTTTTTAGTTTTTTTTTTTCTATAAATATCGATATAAATTTATTTGTTCGGTAGAAAAGCTTGAGAATTTAATACAAGGCTTCTAACACATTTTAACAATAGCAGTTGAAAAAAATAAATAAATTCATAGTCACAATTTTTTTTTTTTTCAAGGATTCAAAGTTTGAATTTAGACAACATATGTAAAAATCACGAAAATCACGAAAATTCGCAAATTATTTCAAACTAGAAACTCATAAAAAATTTTCTTTTTAAATCTAAGATTTGAAAATTTTTAAATATCTTTAATATATCCTAGACAGATAAACCGTCTTTACTCAGAATCGTTTTTCGTATACAGTGATATAATATCATTGGATTCGAATTTACTTCCATCTATTACAGTAACCCACTTGTAACCTACTGTACAGTCTGTACAGCAGAGTGACATCCACGACTTACCCGCCTTTTTAAATTATTAGTCATCTTTGTAATATTATGTCGTTCTATAAGTAAGTTATAACAAAATTACTATTTACATATTGAGATATTCTTGTATGAAAAGATTTGTTATTTGTTAGGTAGTATTACTCACCCATTGAAAATATGTGACCCAAAAATAAAAACTTCATACAATAAAATGCATAAAACTGCTGCTGACGGAATTTCAACCACGTCCTCTTGTGTTTCGTTACGAGGAATAATTTCCGGTACTGATTCTTTCTCAGTTAGTTCTTTCACAATATAATGGCCATCCTGCAAAAAAATATTAGACAAATTAAATTGAAATCACTTTTTATTTCTTCCGTTAAATCTAGAGTGTCAACTACAGCACCACCTGTTTCACTAGTACGTTTTATAATTGGGCATGTCACACGTAATCACAGACTTCTATACTAATATATAGTAACTATATAAATATAATAATAACTTATTACAGAAGTCTGTGCACGTAATACGCGTATCATACACGACTAGCATTTGTGATAAGATTTCCCTCCAATAACATAACAAAATATCAACATTAATAATGCAAATGATGTAGTAGTCTATAAACAGTCCGATAGATAGCAAATTCAATTAATACACAATATGATATGTTTATTAATTTATATTTTGATATTATTTAGCTTAAATATAGACCACCTATGTATATAAAGCCTATACTAAAATAATAATGTATAATAAGATATTATATAAGATATACCATGTTTTCATTAATAAGGTTTTAAATTTAGAGTACAGTGATAAGCATGCAGGATAAGTATTGGTTTTACAATAATGTTGTGTTTTCTTTCTTTTTTTTAAGTGGATGGAGATGTATATGTAAATGTTTAAATACAATTTATAACTAAAAACTAGAAAATATTATGTGTATGTATATTGTATAATGTATATAATTAAAAGACTACAAATTAATAAAAAAATACGGTGAACATATGAATATATTATACTACTCCTATATCTGGCCAAATTAGAATATAATATAACCATGTGAAATATTATATATTATGTGCAGTAATAAACAGGTCCGGAGAAATTCGGCAGTCTACTTTGAAGCTTTAGAAAAATAGCCACTTAAAGAAAATATTTTTGTTTTACAGTGTAAATCATTGTACATTTTTTACGACCATATATTTCTTTCAATCTTATAAACGCAAACATGAAGTCCTTAGCCGTAGTAATGGCCATCACTATGATCTTGTGTAGAGTTTTCACTCTAGGTGAGTACAATACATTAAAACTGTTTTTAGTATTATTACCAAGTATAAATATTTTCATAATAATTATTGAATAGAATTGTGATTCGGTTAAAAACATCTAACCGAGAGGAACATCTCTGAGTAATTCGAAAAATATCGGGAATCAAAAATATTATCTTTATTTATACTTAAACATTTTAAAAATCAAAATTTGATTACAAAATAAACTATTAAATAAAAAATGGTATAGCGTACCTACTCATTAAAAATTATACTTGCAGAATATATCTCAAACATCGATGATTAGTGTGCATTGTAATATAATTTTTACATGCTTATTTGCATGGTATGAACATTCGTATATATTATATTATTAATATGTATGTGTATATTACAGCCAATGGTTTGACGTGTTACAAATGCGATTGGGAGGACAAGCAATGCGCCACCGAGTTAAGTGATTCAAACCTAAAATCGGAAAATTGTACAGGGTCAACAACATCGTCTACGACTGCAACGGATAATTCGGGTGCAACCCCAGCCCCAGCCGGAGACGCGACTCCAGCCCCGGCCGGAGACGCAGCCCCAGCCCCAGGCGCCGAGGCCACACCCGCTCCCGAAGCCCCAGCCGAAGGCCGGATGTATAGAAAACTAAGGAGTCATGTCACTTTAAACACGTACAACAACAAAAAATCGTTCATCGAAACGACCAATTCCGATTACTATTGTTTCAAGGTCGCCGTAAAAGCAAGTAAGTGTAAATTTAAATAAAATCATGCACCCAAAACTGATATTTCTTCTTCACCACTCTAATCAATAGATGCATCCGCCTCATCGACCGTAGTACGCGGCTGCAAATCGACCAACAATACCAATGACTGCGTAAATATGCCTGCAGGAGCCATTGTCGAGAGCTGCGTGGTCTGTGACAAAGACAACTGTAACGGCAACGGCCAGTCTATAGTAACCGGGTCTGAGGTGCAGTGCGCCCTCATATCCTCCTTGGTGATTGCTTGGATGTTTTTCCAGACCAAGTGATAGGAACTCCATCATTATAAAATAAAATGTATGTTTATCACGATGGAAAAAAAAATATATATATATATATGTATACATATATGTATAAATTCCATTGCAAAAATATAAATATCTACAACTTAAATCATTTGGTGTGCATTATTTACCTATACCTATTTTTACAGTAGTAGAAATTATTCAACGTTAATTATAGGTAACTTTGATTATTTTAAAGCATTTCAACATTTGAATAATGTCAGTGCTTATTAGCTGTTCAATTCTATTTTGCGTTCGCTCTTTATTTTAACATTCTCATGATTCAAATCTCAAAAAATCAACACGGTGCAAGAAAGGTACATTCAATTTTCGATGGTCAAGATATTATTAAAACTCAACCGCTTTTATATATAAATGTTTCTCGAGTCAAAAATGTATAAATATAACTAGATTGTTTTACTATAATCTAAAATAATTATATTTTATGATATTAGCAGATATGATTGTAATAATTTATCATTAAAGAATTGGTCATACATTTTGCAATTTGCATTTTCATACAGCGCTGTCTTCGTACTACCGTGATCTGGTAGTTAGTAAGAGCTGACACTGAGTACACCATCTGAAATTAAATGTGTGTTTCCCACGTCATACCACCCGTTTAAACCGCTAGTGATACAGTCGTTGCGGCTGGTGTGACGAGGTGTTTTTGACAGTGTCTCTGGCCATAATTTCCTGTTTGTAAAGTCGATGCGTGGCCCTGGTCTTGTCCGGTCACTCTTATCGTATCGGAGAGGATTCTGCCGAGGTCATGTACCACCGTGTCGTATCCTCACACGGTCGTCCTTTCTCAGCCACTCCTGGTTTATTTCCCTCTCTTCTTCCGGTGAGCTGTCCATTTTTTCAGAGTGGTATAGGTTTGGCTTTAATTGGTAGTGTCAGTGAAGTGTTCAGTAATTATAAACGCTCTTCCATAACCCCAGTATATTTGAAATAATAATGAACAATAAATGGCTATGGGTGGGGCATACATAGTGCAGCAAAAACCTACTTATAACATAATATTAGAATTTGACGCGGGCCCGCGTAATAGCCGTTTGAATTCAAACGGCCTTTGCCCGGCAAACCGCGCAATTACTTCTCTTTTCAACCGCCAATCGACGACGGACGACACCGACACGCGATAAGCGCGCCTGGAACGGTCGATCCGCCGAGACTCCGAACCGGTCGACAGTAGAGTGAGTTCTCTGACCGACACTGAACGACACACGCTCCTCACCACCCCGCTATTTTGATTTTCGTGTTGATCATTTTCTGGCGGTTGTATTTTCAACCACCACAATAAAAAAAACATTATACCGCGAACTGTTTGTGTTTTTCTTTTCACCACCTCCTACACTAGTGACACCACTGACTCACGCGGTATCCGTCCAGGACCGCCACAAATTTAACCCTACTAACTGGGAAAAGCCCACTGAAAAGACAACTACTTCCGAGTGGGAGGACGTAGTGATTAATTATGTGAAAGCGTTAAGAGTAGGTGTAAGCTGGAGAATACAGGCATCGGATAGTGAAAATCGGAAGCGATTTCACCTTCTATACAACGTAAAGCTTTAAATCTAAAACAAACGGTGAACATAATTTATTTAAAGACAATAGAGCTTACCGCATATTTACTGATATTTCTTTAAAAAAATCTATTCTTCTTTGTGCAGGTGCTAATATTTTATTATATGTTATTTTATTGTATAACTTGTAAGGCTAAATTATTGTACGCACGAATTTTATTTTTAAATTACATAACAAACGAACTAAAATCGTTTCACATGCTTGATGTATAAATATTTTTCATGCAAATTTTAATTTACAATAACTAGATCTATACGACAAAAACTGTGATTAAAGGTTTATGGGTTACTTACATGTTGGTAAAAATTTAAAAATTTGAATTAGAATACTTATAAAATGATTCACTTTTATGTATTTAAACTGATATTGCAGCAATGTGAGAGGAGACTTGTATTAAATTTTCAAACACCTTTTACTCAACAACTATATTTCAATTGACATTTATAGAAAAGATAAAAAAAATATCAGCTGTAAAGGCTCAATACAAGGAAAAATAATTAGAATATTGTATCAAGTACAGAAAATTAAAAAACAAACATTTTGTGTAAATTGTAAAGGTACAACATTTATGAGTAATGAATTGATCAAATGAATAATTTTTGAAAAAATCAAAAAAATCGAAAAAAATCTATGATTATTTGTTACACTGTGGTGTGCATAAATGACCGCTTGAACTTATGTAATCTCTCTGGAAAAGATAAGCGGTGAACTTATAAATACAATATACTACTCCTATATCTGGCCAAATTAGAATATAATATAACCATGTAACATATTATATATTATGTGTACTAATAAACAGGCCAGGATAAATTCGTCAGTCTACTTTGAAGCTTTGGAAAAATAGCCACTTAAAGAAAATAATTTTGTTTTACAGTGTAAATTATTATCATTTATAATAATTATTGTACATATTTTACGACCATATATTTTTTTCAATCTTATACCGTCTAAACTCAAACATGAAGTCCTTAGCCGTAGTAATGGCCATCACTATGATGTTGTGTGGAGTTTTCACCTTTGGTGAGTACAACAAATTGTTATTACTACTATTACCCAGTATAACAATTTTAATAATTATTGCATAGAATTTTGATTTGGTTCGCGAGAGGCACATCTCTAAGTAATTCAAAAAATATCGGAAATCAAAAATATTATCTTTAGTTATACTTAATCATTTTAAAAATCAAAATTTGATTACAAAATAAACTATTAAATAAAAATGGTATAGTGTACTCATTAAAAATTATACTTGCAGAATATATCTCAAACATCCATGATTAGTGTACATTGTAATATTATTTTTACATGCTTATTTGCATGGTTTGAACATTCGTACCTATATATTATATTATTAATATGTATGTGTATTATATTACAGCCAATGGTTTGACGTGTTACAAATGCGATTGGGAGGACAAGCAATGCGCCACCGAGTTAAGTGATTCAAACCTAAAATCGGAAAATTGTACAGGGTCAACAACATCGTCTACGACTGCAACCGATAATTCGGGTGCAACCCCAGCCCCAGGCGGAGACGCGACCCCAGCCCCAGCCGGAGACGCAGCCCCAGCCCCAGACGCCGAGGCCACACCCGCTCCCGAAGCCCCAGCCGAAGGCCGGATGTATAGAAAACTAAGGAGTCATGTCACTTTAAACACGTACAACAACAAAAAATCGTTCATCGAAACGACCAATTCCGATTACTATTGTTTCAAGGTCGCCGTAAAAGCAAGTAAGTGTAAATTTAAATAAAATCATGCACCCAAAACTGATATTTGTTCTTCACCACTCTCTAATCAATAGATGCATCCGCCTCATCGACCGTAGTACGCGGCTGCAAGTCGACCAACAATACCAATGACTGCGTAAATATGCCTGCAGGAGCCATTGTCGAGAGCTGCGAGGTCTGTGACAAAGACAACTGTAACGGCAACGGCCAGTCTATAGTAACCGGGTCTGAGGTGCAGTGCGCCCTTATATCCTCCTTGGTGATTGCTTGGATGTTTTTCCAGACCAAGTGATAGGAACTCAATCATTATAAAATAAAATGTATGTTTATCACGATGGACAAAAAAAATATATATATATGTATAAATTCCATTGCAAAAATATAAATATCTACAACTTAAACCATTTGGTGTGCATTATTTACCTATGCCTATTACAGTAGTAGTACAACGTTAATTTTTTAATAGTATTTTGGCATTTGAATATTGTCAGTGCCTATTAACTATTTATTGTTATTTTGCGTTCGCTATTTTATTCTAATAGTCTTATTATTCAAATCTAAAAAAAATGGCGAACTAACCAAAACATGGTGAAAAAAGCTACATACATTTTCGATGGTCAAAATATTATTATAACACAACGGCCTTTAAGTTTAAATGTTTCTCTTTGTATCATATAAATCGAATTTCAATTAAAACAACAATCAAAAATGTAAAAATAAACTATTTATTTGAATCTTTGATTTTAATTCTAAATTTTAAGAGTAAGCCGCGGCATCCGTCCAGTGAATGGGTATCTTCAGTAAATCATAAAAAGCAGTATTTATTTAAATTTTGGTATTTATACATGCTAATATTTTGGAATCTATTTAAATTTGCACACGCAATGTGAAATGAAATTAATTGATTTTGATTTAATTAATTTTTAATAATACGTAATACATTAATATTTTATGTCTAGTAATTAAATTGAACGGTTTTGTTGAATATACAATAATAAATTAGTACCTCTACAGTCTATACTTATAGGTTAGCCTCGCGCATACTCGGACTCGGAACCATGACAGTGGGCATTGATGTTAGTATAGGCAATAGGCTACGGGCCTTAATCACATGTCATGTGCTATATCATATAAAAATTATACAATAATATATGTGCATATTATGTAGGTATCGTAACACATATTACACTTGCATACACATATAAATAATTATAAACCTATTTTGAAACGGTCCGGCGGGCAGGTCGCTGGAGTGTATTTCGAGACCATATTTGGCCGGGTAGGATTTGTAACGATTTGCGCAGGCCTAATGCAGTATTCAGCATAATATTATAATATACGTTCATATCGGTACAACACGAGTAATACTATTGTAAAACTCTGAAATTACGTATAGGAAAGTGGGTGTCGTATTAGTAGAAGCACGTGCACATCATTGTGAGTTAAAGTGCTGTTCAAGTTTAAAATTTTATTGTTGCCAGGTATAACTTTATAATTAGCAATAGTAATCAGTACAATTAGTATTGTTGCCAAATTCAATTTTATTAATTTTCATCTAGAATAGCTATAAAATTATTACCTATATGCATAATGTTGGACTGGATTCTTTTATTTTTAATGTGAGGTATCTAGCTATACTATCTACTTACTTAACATATATTATAGTGATTAATTTATAGTTGTTGTTATCCAAACACAATTTTTTTTTATCATTCATTTCTACGAGTTTTTTTAATTACATTTATTTTTTAAGTTTTTCTAGTTTAGTCACTTTTCATACATTACGTATACTATATAAATTTAAGTTATAAAATACAATATTACCATTTACACACATGACAACAATAAATAAGCACTTTATTGATAACATTTAAGATATTAAGATAATATTTATTGCATACACCTTCCATTACAATATAATATAATAGAGTTTAATATTTATTATCATTATATGTTTATTAAATAATACAATATTCTATATACCTATTGTGGAGCATTTTAGAGTTATAATACCAAAAGTATACTATAATATCCACTAAGTGAAATTGCTAATGTCATGAAGAATACGGCTATATCTTTTATGAATAATTTATTATATAATATAGGTAATACAGGTATACTTTTACCCATACATTTATTTTATTCTAAAATTCAATGCACACATTATTATTATTAAATGTAAATAAAACACAATTTAAATAAATATTTAGGTATAAAAATAACAGAAAACACAATATAGATAAAAAAGGTTTCATCAACTTCACTTACCTCCTCGAATATTAGAAACATAAAAATGCTTTGCTATTCCAGATTTTCAGAGTACTTCAGCTTTTTGTCGCAAATATTCTTCTACGGTTTCTAAAACTGAACCTGGACGTTTTTGGATCCTGTACATTTACAAGGTTATAAAATATTTATACGTTACGCCGTCGTGACAGTAGGAACATTCTAACGACCAATATTTACGGTGAAATTTGCGTATCTGTCTGAAAATTGGACGCTAGCTTCACACCGTCCTACTTGCTGGTTCATAATATAATACAAATTCTAATATTTATATATATATATATATATATTAATATTATTATTGTAAACATTACACTGTGATGGTGGTGGTCGTCCGTGGAATTGCGTCGAAAATTACTAGTGTGTGTGTGTGTGTGTGTGTGTGTGTGTGTGTGTGTGTGTGAGTCTAAGTCCGTTTCTTAGTGTGAGTCCATCGTATGTGCGTGTGTGCGCTCCGTGTCGTCCCGTGAGAGCCACAGCCGCCGCCGCCACGAAAGATTTATTTTTAAATCTCCCGCCGCCTCCGGATCTCAGCGGCCATCAAAACATCCCAAAGCCACGCGACTTTGGCGGCGGGTCGACACGACACAAACGTACACGGCCGCTTGTCAGTGTCGCACCAGCAGTAGCTACAGCAACAACAAAAACGACGACGACGGCGACCATCACCAACTCACCGTTCTCGTCCAAAGATTAGGTATCGAAATATCAAAGACCTTCTCAGTCGCAGCGTCGCGTTTTTCCCGCTCATTATTACCGACGACTTTTGTACGACCGCGTCAAAACGGACATCATTATCCAATTAAAACGTATCCGTTTCGTGGGTACTTATATTAAATTTCTATCAAAACTTCAACGGTCGCGATTATAATTCGACGATATATTATATACACTTTTAGAATAATTGTTGCAAAAATATTGTTTCGTAGGGCGCTTTCGACGGCTGCAGCTGCACCGGAGATTCAACCGCTGTCGATCACAGACGGCTCCGCTTGTCTTGCCGATAGGTATGTATATACTATTATGATAATATAGAATATTATGAATATTATGTTATACGAAAATAAGTCAAACTACTCAAACTGAACACTGATTAATTATTGGAAAACGTTGATAACGACAGTGAAATTGATTGGTAATTTACGGGTTTTTGACTTGTAAGTGCAAATCATGGTTAAAAAATGTATATATTAATATATTATAAATTTATAAAGTTTACCAATTATTATATGACGTGCCATTTGATTTACTTGATACGATCAGCAGATTTCATCTCGCTGTACAACTGCACATACTTCTCGCTTATTTTATCATCTTAACCACAGAATTGTACCTATAAATTATAGTATCGTATTAAAGCGTCCTGTGCCTGCAAATAACCGTGAGGTGCATAGCGGCACATCATTTTTCAAATGAAAATCCAAGGGGGTTAATGATATAGCTTTTCGCAGTTTCCTATCTCTAGGTATAAATATGTATATATTATACATACCATAATATCATATTTATATATATACAATTATGATATTTCAGCCTATATTCAATTATTTTATTATTATTTTCTTAAACGTTGAAATTTATAACGAAGTTTTAAAAATATGCACATACTTGTAAATTAAAATTAAAATCCTTCACATTACTTTCGTTGATATACCATCAGAATATATTTCTGAACTCCATTTCCTATTCTATTCATATATCATGAACGAAAGTTATTTATTTTGTCAGGTCAATATTTTACTGCAATACTGCAGTATAACATCACCATAACATATAAATCAGTAGATAACATTATCGGTATACTTAGATTATTTAGATTAACCTATTTATAATCTAAGTATACTGATAATGTTATCTACTGATTTATATGTTATGGTGATGTTATACTGCAATATTGCAGTAAAATATTGACCTGACAAAATAAACAACTTTAGTTTAAATCAATAATTTTTTACGGACTTAGATATAGACAGTTGCACCGTAGGTACAATATAAATTTTTTGTTTTATAATTTTGGTCATATGGTTAACTAGGATCAATTTAAAATTTTTCATTCGTCAGGTCATTCTATTCCAAGTAATGCATCTTGCTATCGATATGAGTCTCGAAAATATTTGCTTGAAAAATAAATCATGAGAAGTGTAGGTTAACTTTTGATTCTTAAACAATATAATTTGGCATTTTATGTTTATAATTACCTATTATCATTATACATAATATTATAAATATATTAATATATATCCACTCGTCATTTTCACACGTGCAGTTAATCGTTATTATCAATGAAAAGGATGTACTTGCGTGTTACGCATTAGGTACCTACTTAACACAGATAAGGAAAAATATATATAAAGAATGTGATAAATATTATATTACGCATTTTAATATGGTATCTATGCGGTTAAGCGTCTAAGGTCTAAATGGTTAACCAATTCTCAGTACCTACATCAATAACACGTGTTTTGATTCATCATATTATAAACAGGAACAGGATGAATTATAAACCTGACAATATCTTAAATAAAAAAACAAGGAATTCACACTGCAAATAAATGGGGAAAATTTAAAACATAGCATGTTGTTTAAAAAATATACGTATATATTTAAAAATAATATCATGTGTCTACTACGAGTATATTAATGGATAAAAATAATCACTCTGTATATGTTATATTTATATTTAATACTTTTTACTTTTACATTCAGCAGTAACCATATCGGTACGAACTGCGAACGTGTTTTCTACCGGAGGAATAATTGCAATATCCATGTATATATATTATATAATTATACATTAATACAGCATACGCGTGTCGCGTACTATAAAATATAAATATACTACGAATTATAACTTCGACCTCGGATCACCAATAATACGAACCATGAATAGGCATATCATGAATTCATGACGAATATACGCTAAATATTGTACACATATGGCATATCTGTTTAGGAATTGTCAAGACGTATTCGCGTCCATTTATGGACAATTATTATATTATTATACACCAAACGCTCTATGGATTTAGTTGACGAGTTTACGCACTGCACATTGCGTCACAGATAATATATTTTCGTTTGGCATATAAATAACATAAACGACATAGTACGTAGTGGTATACATTTAGTTTTTGTGGGATGGGTAAGATGAAGAGTTCTTACCATAATCATTTAAGTAATAAATCAATTTCGTTCATTTTTTCAAATAGTTAATTTAAAACAGCTGGTAAATAAAGTTGTAACTCTACTGTACAGTGTTTAACAAGTAAGTTACTGTAATTAATGGTATTAAATTTGAATTCAATGATATAATATCAATGTATACGAAAAACGATTCTGAGCGGAGACGGTTTATCAGTCTTGGATATTTTTTTAGTTGTATACTATATTAATTATATTTTATTATTTCAAAAAAAAATTTTGGTTTCTATAAAATAAATTCCAAATTAATCAAATAAGATCATTATGTACTTGACTCACTCAGTCGTTGATAGAAGGCATATACAATTTATTATAAAGTATAACTCATCAACGATATTAACTATTGAAATTAGAATATACAGTTTACTCTAGAAATTTCAAGTAAGTACCTACGAATAATATTTTTAAATTACATCAATATAACTAACATCATTTTTATTCTTGGTTATATTATACGTAATTTCATCCACATTTGAACTTAAAATTATATATATTTAAAAAAACTATGTTTGTATAGCTTTTAGATTTTCAGAATTAACTACTTACGTAAAACCTTGTTTTAAATTTTCAATCCTTAACTATGTATAAAAGTTAAACGTCTAATACATTTTTAACAACTAAATTTTCTATTGAATAAATGTTTAATTTAACTTGATTAAAAAAACGTACCTAGGTATTTATTTTTTATATTTTCCAATTGCTATTATATTAACTTATGAGGAACTTTATATTAAAATTTCAACTTTTTTGACTCAATGAATAACATTTTATTGTCATTTATAGAATAAAAAACTATAAACGGAAAATTTTAAATGGCTGTAAATAACTTAAAAATAGTTGAAATATTTGGTGTAAATTTAAAGTTTATATAGATATTCGTTTTTGAATAATTACAAAATTAAAATATCGGTACAAGAGAAATTGAGTGAATATTCAATGTTGTAATTTAATTTGACTTTCCGTTAAACATTTTTTATTTGATAAAAGTAGATGAACTCTTAACTCATGAATAATCTTGTATTGAATTTTCAAACCTTAGATTTAAAAAAATAAACGTTTATGAATTTCTAACCTCAATTGTTTTTTGTTTTGTTTTTCAACAATTTGGCCACCCCAATGCATCAACTAGATTCACTTTTCAACAGAAAAGCCACTGAAGTTGAAAATCAAAGCATTATTTTGACAACTTATCCTGTAAACATACAAAAAAAAAGACACGCACAACATTGTAAAATTAATACATTATGTGATCGCTCCGCTCAAAATCTAATAAAAAAATACACGCATATTGGTAATTCTTAAGATCCTATAATATTACATATTAATATATTGTGTAAAAAATAAAACCCACGTATGTATATTGTTGCAGAGTATCTACAGAGCCTACAGCTATAGATTATAGTAGATTATTAAATTTAATCTACCGAAATCACTATCGGTTAAATAAAAATTTGATTACTAAGATTGCATTAGATGTTCGTTTTTTCTTAATTTTGTCAGTTAGGACTGTGAATATACTATATTTTATAATAACAAACGTACCACTAGAAAGATGTCAGTCGGTTCGTTCAAGGACAGCTTTGTCGAATCCACTCGTCCGATATAGTCCTATTTTTTGCGTTTTTACTAAAGAGAAAACAATCATTGAATTTTTCTTTTTGTCTATAAATAAATCCCTATCCAACGAGTGTTACCATTACTTACAATCCATTTCTGTTTATAAGTTATAGATTTTAGTGATTTGACAAATATTAGTGGCGAGTGTATACAATATAGGTATGCACTATAGGTAGGTATATATTTATAGATATATTTGAGCCCTGGAGAGCCGAAGTGCAATTAACATGTGTTGTTATGAAGCACCACTTCAATGAAACCCATCTATATAACGGTATTATTATATGTTAGTAAATGATTATTAATGATAACTGGTTAATTTAACATTTATGGCGGACCACGGTTATTAAAAATAATAAAAAATATATACTGTTCATTGATTAAACATACATTTGTAAAACTATCTATTACCTATATTAATTAAAGTAACAATTATTAAACTATAAGTCTATAACACGACGCTTAAGAATTACAAATCCACAATTTATATACCTATTCCAAAGATTTTTAACCGTTTAAAAATGAAGAGCACAAGGCAAAAGTAATTTTTGGGCTAAAAATGTTAAAACGTCAGTCTCTAAATTTACCACTTTGTATAATTATAATTTATAATGTATTAATTCAATACTTTCTATGTTTGAATCGCTGGTTATCGTTGCGCATCACTATTGTTATTTTTTACCTTTTTTGTAAGACAGTTACGCACCGTTTGATTTTTGGTTATACGTCGTTTGCGCATCGATCGTTAAAACAGGGGTCGCTAACCTTTTCAAACAAGTGAGCTACATTTGAAATTTTTAGCCCCAGGTGATCGACATCTAGGAGAATTAATGTCTTTAGGAAGAAATTTGTTTTATGATCAAAAAAAAAAAAAAATGTCTATAGACCTCTATAAGCTCCAAAGAATAAATATTTTATTGTTTCTTCATGATGATAATAATAATAATAATAACGATTTAATATATTGATAATACACAAGAAATAGTAAAAAAAATTTTATAAATGTGATATTGTTATTTAAATAATGTGATTTTATAAATTTATTAATGTGATACCTGGCATTGGTTTCCTGCAAGTTTTTTATTACGCGATCGACTGATAATGGTAAAATTAATTTTTATAACGATCGACATATATTCCTAGAAAGATCGACCAGTCGATCGTGATCAACTGGATGGCCACCCCTGATTTAAAAAGTAAAATCTTAAAAAAGGTATAATTTGCGAATCAATATTATTTAACAATAAAACTGCAAAAAGGTGTAAAAAAAAGGTGCATACCCAAAAGCACAAGTTGTTTTCTAACTATTACTTTAATTTTAAAATTTGCACATCTCTAAATTTATTCTCGTAAGTTTGTAAAAATAATGGGACATATTACAATATACCAAGTATTGATTTACAACATTCTTTTTATCATATTAATAATTTTTACTCAAATTATATATTGTATACTAAATTTGTATTATGATATAAAACTATTGCTGTAACGTGCCTAATTGAACACAATTTATGTATCTTTATTATTTTTAAAATTAAAAATCTTAAATTATTAATTATCTATATAATATTATATTTATATAAAAATTTAAATTATGACAACAACTCAATAAAATTAATCTAATTTATTTTAACTGTTTGTATTTATTTATTATATATGACTTATGACAATCATTGAATTTTTAATCAAAAATTAATTTTTATATCCATTGTTCAGAATGCTGATGCGCATAATATGATGTACGAGATATTTTGGCGCAGGTAAACGGGCAATGCGCAAATGATATACCTACGGCCGTTTGAATACAGCTTTGTTATGTTACGGTAACGAAATACAGTTATAAATAAAATTATAGACGGTCAACACTTATCGTTCATCATTCGTGTGGGATATATTTTTGTTAACGCTCACATATTAATTAATCACCGAATATATTATGGGAATCGAATGTTTTATTTAAAACAATATAAAATATGCCTTTATAAGTATCCTTGTTTACACAATATGGTTGCTGTTTGTTTAACACATGTTTATGCTAAAGTGATTTAACGCATTAAATATTTGTAAAACTAAAAAAATATATCAATAAAAATAGTGATAGGTTTTGTCTATATATCTTTTAGAATCTGCTGTGTCGAACGTCGTGTTTATGTTCTATTTAGGAATATAATTGTATTTACATTTTTTTTAACGGACATTTATATTGACCACCGGGTAAGGTGTACCTATATTATATGAGAAGGCATTTCACGGCCTAGATGTGTGTTATGAGTTATACGAACACGATTATTAAAATTTATTATTCCAGTCATTTTTTCGGTCTATAATACACAAAAATAATTGAAAACTTTGGATTTATAAGTTAATTCAATCAGACTCTACAATTTATGTTATTTAATTTCAATGTTAAACATTAGCGACTGACGTAAAGTTCGTTCAGGTATAGTTTAATAGACGCAAATTTTTTCAGCTAGTAGTTGATTCGTTGCCACGTGTTCCCTGAGCAAATAAAATTAAAACGCGAAAAACGAATGCAAAAAAAATCCAAGAAGTGCTATAGGAAAGGACACTACGTTAAAAAAATATAGGCGTAGTGTATTCGATATTCGTCAAAGTTAATTTATTGTTATCAACTACTGAAAAAGAATCTAGTGTCGGCAAAAATAGGTGTTCCAAATTTAAAAAATAAAATACTGCGTTATATAATATGAGCGTATAACAAAGTAGTGTCAACGATTTGAAACTTTGCCAATACTCGCATTACCTTAACCTTCTATATGTCTCCCGAAATCTTGATTTCAGATTCATGAATGCCCGTTCTCCTGAAACAAAATGACAACATATGTTCAATGTTCGTCATTTTGAAAGCGTGAATCACAACATTTTTAATTTATTGTATTCGTAAATATAAGTTTATTTTTTTGTATGTTTACATTCGTGAATTTAATATTCATTCGATTTTTAGTCGTTAATATCCGTTATAATGGTAGAATTTTTTTTTTTAATGAATTAGTATTAACATTGCAAATTATACAAGTGCTAATTGCATTTCAAACAAAAAATTAAAAATTAATTTAAACAAATTTACGAATAATTTTATGCAATAATATAAGTTTAAAACTATAGAATTACATTATTCTTACCTATAAAAATATCAATATTTTGGAATACTATTATTTTAGTTGAAATTCTAATATTATTTCGTTAAAACCAATGGCCCCTCAAATGATAAAGGTCATAGATGTCACTTCGTGTATGTTAGACGTATCTATACGACTATACGATACTGGTTAAAATATATTCATCGTAACAACTGGGTTAAAAATTAAAAACAAAACAAAATTTATGTCCTAGAATTTAACTAGGCAAATAAAATGTTCGTATAGTTAATGATTTTACGAATTATTTATTCTTAAAGTAATTAAAAATTTGAAAAACTTGAACTAGAATTGGATCGGTTTTAAGGAGTTGAGTATAGATAATTCTACGTGCGTGTGTGCGTAATGCGCGTGATGGGCTTTTGTGCTTGTAAAGGACAGACTTCTATAAATTAGAAATGTAGTATAAAAATATAAGGAAGGATGTAAATGTTAAAAACAAACAAGAAAAACTTAGTTTACTCATAGAGTAATTAATTATTCTATGAGTTTATCACATACCTGTTTATAGTTAATATATTATGTTTGAAATGTTTGCAGATAGATAAGAAATTTGAAACCAAACCACTTCAAAATGGTTACATAATGATAATTATATGGTTTCATTTCGTTACCTGACTTTATAATTTATGATAAGTGATACTAATAATATGATCATTTTATATTTAAAACATAGAAAACACATAAATCCAATTTTTTAGGGTTTGTATTTCTATAAATAATTAACAATATCAGAAGTAACTATAGTGTCCCGAAACTACATTCGTGCACTTTGTGTTTAATGTACTGACAATGTACCACATTCCATATTAAAATTATTATTATATCGTATAATTGTTTAAGATACAAGTTCTGTATTATAACAGAGGTGCAAATAAAAATATTAGTTGATTTGAGGAGGGTAAAAAAAGATTATATCAGGACAAGTTCACAAAAAATTGGCATGAAGGAACAATAATTAAAAAACTGAATGAACCCAGATCCTATTTAATGGAAGACAAATGTGACAGGTCATAAAGGAGGAATATCAGCTTTCTAAAGAAACTAAGAATAGGTAGACAGAACAATATAGATGGTGAAAAAGAAGAGTCTTGTGAGTCGAGTATTATAGAAAATTACAACAAAATGTCTAGACAATCAAATCAAAAAGAATATAAAACCAGGATAGATAAAAGGAAATCAAACCTAAAAAATTAGACTTATAAGATTATGGTTACGTCCTAACTTAATTAATTTAAACATAAAAAAATGTTATGTGCATATTATCATTCACTATTAAGTTTTCTTTGTACTATCTTAATATTCAGCGACGGTCGTCGCTGGTGCAGGTCGTGGTGAGGAATAAACGGTGAAGCTCATTCTACATGCGCGAAACGGTCCCGTTCTTTCGTGAGATAGACTATAGTGATGTACAAAACATTCTGTGCATCCCATGGATTTACCCTATTTTAATCCCTATTAAAGATTTTTTACACATTCATTATAAAGGCCCAACATTTTTAACTTTGTAAAAGCTTTTTACAAATTTTTAATATTTAGCTTTTTAAAAAAATTTTAAAAATGTACCTCATAACAAATTGGTAATTTTTGTATAATCAATAGCAACCCTATAATTAACAAAAATATGAATAAATATATACTATCCATGGGATAGTGTATTTTTTTGATAAAAAAAAATTAAATCGGTTAAGTATAGTTCCAGATATTTATTTATTATTATTATTAATTACCCGAACAAATATATAATTTTGAGATTCTTCAATTTATTATTATAGACTGTGACTTTAATAGAAAATCATTCTAAAATGAACAGGATCAAGACGTATTTTGTGAAATCCACTGGATGTCGCCAGCAATATGTGTAAAAATATATTTTGTTCTAACCTGACCATGAAAAAATAAAATTTGTGACATAAATTCACCTAGTTTCGATTATATGATTATAATTTTAAAATAAACAGATAGATTTCTTTTCGTAGAACGTATAGGTTGTATGAATGTAATAATTTAGTAAAACTACTTTAAAGTTTAAAAAGGTAATTAAAAAAAGTATTGAATCAGAGATGTCTTCATGTCTTCACCTGCTCACAATACTGTCTATATTATTAGGATCAAAGTTTGCAGGTTAGGTAGAAATTACAAGTTATAAGACGCGTCGTCCACACAATTTTAAAAAGTAATCATATGGAAAATAAAATTCAAACAATTTCAAAGATTAAAAACGAATTAGCCTTAAAAAAAAAAAATATTCACTTCTCGTAGAGTTTGATCTTTTATTGGTTTTTGAAAGTGTACCTAAAGCATTGCCTTTCTTATTGAATTCCAATATTTGAATTAACTTTCAGCAATGCTAGAAAAATATATTTTAAAATACTAAAGAATGAGTGATGCATACATTGACATTTATTACAGCATTTAATTATTTTTTCTCAATTATATTTAAGTGGTTTAGTTGTAGAGAAAAATAATGATATTTTTTATTAGAGTTTTTTTATTTGATGCGGGGAAACTGGTTAGAATTCTTAAAGGTCCACCAATGGTATGTTGTGTCGAATCTATGTCATAAATATGACAATGTGAGTATGAAGATGTCAAATTCCAACCCTCGTCGGCAGTTTACATCATATCAACTGACGAATAGCGTGTCAATATGTAATTTATTGACGCTCAATAAGTAATATTTTTGTGTACATAATTAGTATAGTTCCCCACGTCCTAAACCATTATTTTGGAATGTCTCACAATACATCACACCATAATTATATGTATAAAATGATTGCCAAACTTTTTATTTTTGTAAATGTACTTTTAAAGTTTTAAAAGACATATTAAAACAATAATATCGTTATGACTGCTTAGAAAGCATACACTTATCTATAGGCTTTAATATAAACGAAGCAAGTGATATATCAAGCATATTATAGCAAACAAACTATCAAAAATACATTTTACATACATACAGGGTTAAATATTAATGTAGATATTTTATAAAACATTATTAATTTTATTTTATTACATTTTGTAACATATAACAAATTTTATTTACATATTATTATTAGATATAGACTTTCGATACACTTTATATTGCTGTTCTATAACATGTCATGGAAATAACAAAAACAATATAATAAAATAATAACAATAAATTATATAATAAAAAACAGAGGGATTACTTTAAAAAAAATGTATTTATTTATAGGTAATAATAATCAAAATTTTTCACCAAATGAAATTATGATAGTATTATAGTATATAGTATATAGTATATATATATATATATATATATATATGTATATATATAGTATATATATATATATATATTATATAGTGTATATAGTATATATATAATTATGATTATTTTTCAAATATTTCAATGTTTAAAATAACTTTTCAAACCAATTCGTGAAACAGCTAGGTATAATGGGTTAAAATGTTTTCAATGAACAAATAAAATGACTTAGAAAATAACAAATTTTCCTATTTTGTAAATTACTGGATGTCTAGAAAATTCCAATTTCAGACTCACTCCGTCCCAGAATAAATAACCTATGTTTCATGTATACTTGAATCAAATTAAACAGTTTTTATTTGGTATTTCTTTTGAATTTTGATTTTTTTTTAAATTTATATAAAGAATTTTATGGTTTTTAAGGCGTTTAACATTAAAATACGATTTTTAATAACTTTAATCTAAGATTTTGGACTTAAAAAGTAACTTTGTAGGTTTTCACCGAATCGAGTGTTATTAATCAAACAGATCCGATATTTTTTGGTTCAAACCTTTTTTTTAAATTTGACGTTTTTACTGGTTTTTTAATGTGTTTCATTATATACCTAGCTCTATTTAATTATAATTAATTTTGGTCATATTTCCAGGTACACTGCATAGATACCAGTAGAGAGCACGATTCGTGCAGTCCGACGACGACGACGACGATCACCTCCAACGTCGCCGACTTCCGACCAGCCAACGAAACAAACGTCCGTTGATGTGGTTTTTTAAACATAATAATAATAATAATAATAATAATAATATAATATAATATTATTGTATACACCTATCTATATTATATTATTATTATTTTTTGTGTCGTGCGTCGAAACTCGTAATCGCATTGTACACACGCACAGGCGCGCGCGTACACCCGCACACCGAACACCGAACACCGATACACTAGCGCACGCGCACGCACACACACGCGAAACCGGTATGTCAGCTGTGGCGGCGGTGGCGGCGGCGGCGACCGCGACAGACGATCCGGACGGATACGAAGCCGGCAGTCAGGAGGACGACATGGGAGCCGCCGAACGGGATTTGGCTGAGGACGCTCGCTGGAAGCTCATCCAGCAGAACACGTTCACACGATGGGCCAACGAACACCTAAAGACGGCCGGCAAGGCCATTGGCAACCTGGAAACGGACTTGGGCGACGGGCTCCGATTGATCGCCCTCATCGAGGTGCTCAGCGGCAAGCGGTTGCCCAAGCACAATAAGCGGCCCACATTCCGGTCGCAGAAACTGGAGAACGTGTCCGTGGCGCTCAAGTTCCTCGACGACGAGAACATAAAGCTGGTCAACATCGGTATGTACACTGACACGACAATAATAATAATTAAGTACTATAGTCTATAATATAATATAATAATATTTGAATTTACCGAATTTGGTGGTACGGCTTAACATAGAAATTTATAATAGTCCGAAGTTCGCAGTGAAACTGTTTTGTGTAAATATAAGTTATATTATAATTATCAGTTACACTACACTGCTGAATACTTTATCGTAACTGATATTATTATTATTATTATTATTATACTAAACTACCCCGCGTAAATATCAGAATATTATTATTATTTTGATATAGGTACCTATCGTGGTACATATTTAGACAGATACAACGACGATAATGTCAGTATATTATTATAGATATAAAATATATGGTAATGTTATAGGTATGTTCGTTTACTTGAATTTATATTTTTAGTCGTCGGGTTAAGTACCTAGGTGCGTGGTGAAGTATATTATTTTATTAAACACATATTTTGTCTTGTTTTATACCTACTTACGAATTGTACGGTACGCGTACGGGATATTGGTGATATTGTTTCGATGCATAGAAACAATGGGATTCTAGTTTATCGTCTGGGAAACCATTTCGTATTGTCAACCAATCTTGTACAGAAAACCATAACTAGTAGATGGTATTATTACCTAGCCGGATAGTGTAAATATCCTAAATAATTTTTTTCAAAAATTCGGAGATATTGATTATAATTATAAAACTATTCTACCTGTATACAAATAGAATATTTAAAATAAAATCACCTTTCGTTTTAATTCTATAACATAAAATTTGATATTATTATTATACATTATAGCGAATAGCGAAAAGCTCGTAAAATCCCTATAGATTAATATTTTTTAATATAGGTACAACAAAATAATAAGAATTATTATTTATCATTAATGTATACAATTTTTTTAAAGGATTACTAAAAAAATACATTGTACAACCATTACAAAGTTGGACCGTTCAGAATCTCAAACATATTTACCGATATGTTAATACCTAAGCAGTAAGCACTTATTACAAACGGTTTTGTAAAAAAAGTCCCACGATCTCGGTAACATCCCATTATTAAACATAAACAATGTCGAGGGCTGCTTGATGCCTGATTTTATAATTGTGTATAATAATATAAATGTATAAATATTTATATTAGGATGGTCTTATACTCTTATGTAATAAAACTTAATTTATTTGCTTATATACGATCTGATAAAAACTAAAATTAATCCAAGATAGGTAACAAGTGCTGCTCTCCTTAAAAATGCGTCGAAGTATTTTACTATATATTATATTTCACTATATTACTAATATTTTACACTTACTACATTATGCCCTTTCGGGATATAAGATTATATGTTGCAAGTGAATTAAAAACAATTTTTATTTAATTTTTATAATTACTGCTTTTTATATTTAATTGAAATAAATCGTATAGAAAAGATTTTCGTACCTGTGTAATACAGTTACGATTAATAATCACAGAATATGTCAAAAAAAATAATTCCATTGAGCAAATAGTTTATTTTTTATACATTAGACATTTTAGGAAATTATTTCAAATTTCGAATGTTATGTGTTCTTGTTCAATAAGAACTTGTGTAAAACATTTAAAATCATACTACTAATTATTGGTCTTTGTTTATTTATAAGGCATATAATATTGTTTTATGCCTTCTCAATATTCTACTATCGTAAAATATAAGGTAGATATATCAATAAAAATGCATTATTTTTATTTTTTTATGATATCGAAATAGCAAGTTATAACATATGATTTAAAAATTACCTCAAATTAATCCCAACACACGCTAACCTGACAAATATAAAACAACAAGCAAAAATAAGTAACTCTAATTTTCAAGTTTTCATTCACATTGTAATAATATGAATCGTATTTTATGCTTATCTAGCATAATAATATACAATATACCGTTGACCAGAAAATATGCAAATGTGTACCAAAGTCCTTGCTCTAATTAATAACATAAGTGAATACACGTATACATTTGTTTGTACACCAGTGTATATATATTAATAGATACACGTATTTTAATGTTAATGAGTATACTAACCATGCCATCACCTATTTTATTTTTCAAAAAATCTATACCCAGTCTACGAGGTTTTAAAATAATATAATCATATGCCATCAGCCCGATGAATTACTTTTAGATTCCGCAGGTCGATTAAGATCGTTTTATAAACCAATGGTGTCAAATGTTTAACCTTGTTTAAATAACTAATCTTTGTTTTTATTTTTATGTATATGCATTGTCAAATATGCTTTTTAAATTTATTGATTGAATTCAATAATGGTATTTTATCTGCAATATCATTAAATACACATTTATCGTTTTAATCAAGAGTTCGAATATTGTTTTTATTTAACAAACCATAATATATAGGTATATAATATATTATTATACCTACTTTAAGCGGTGCATTATGTTTTTCCTAGTCATTTAAAATCATAAAGTGTGTGGGTTTTACAGGGTGTGATTTTATGAACTCCAGACAATGGTTATCATAGTTGACTTTCGTGTCTTTACTATATTATTAACTCATAAAAAAAATTTAATTTTCACCTCTTTTATTTCCTTGATAATGTTTTTTTTTTTTTTTTTTTTTTATGAAGATAATAAATTCTTAGTATACCTATTCTATTTGTTATTTCATATCTCAAAATTGTCCGAATGCTGACGTAACTGCAGTGCTATAATTATAATTGCTTAATTATTGATATAGTTTTTTTTTTTAGAAGTATTTAAAAAGTTTACAGAAGACGTGTGAAGCGACCGTATGGAATATTTTGCAGCCATGCTGTACTACTCCAAATATTTAAAGTCTAAACTTTCTTATCTCAGTACCTAATAACCTATCGTTTTCTAAACAATTATCGCAATATTATTCGTTTAATATTCCTACGTTGACATTATTTTTTTTGAAAAGCCTTCTGATACAGAAGTGTTATCTGCAAACTTATATAAAACACAAAAAAATATGGTGGTTGTTTTGTTTTCTAAAAAATCATCCTGAACAAATGATAAACCGTATTAAAACTTAAGTGTTAAAAAATATGTCACGTGACACACTCACACACTACAATAATCAATAATCAATGAACAAAATAATATGTAGGTATCGTTTTTATTATTCAATATTTTTACTTTAAAGCAGTATATACTTTCAGGGATATATGCGGCATAATATACGAAAAATTACAACTATAGGAAAGATCACTTTCCAAGTGTGCTAGATTTCTAAACTTATTTTAATACGATTAACTATATTTTCAAATACATTTTAAATAGAATTAAGCAACCCTAATATTTCGGTAGTTTTTTTCGATGGTATGAATTTATAGATTATACTCTTATGCAATATGTAATCACATTGATATAGAGAATCGTAACTATTTTCTGATAAGTATAGACGAACAGACGCCACGGGGATATAAGGTGTTCGAAATGTTTTATGTTTAGAAACTTAAAATGATTGAATGTAAAACACTAAGTAGCTAAGGCGTGTTTCTGTAGGATTTGACAAGTTGGCAGGCTTACACTGAAAATGCGTTTAGATAGGTAGGTAGGTACCAATATGTTTTCTATAGATATGATCAGTTTTTACCCTCAAAGTCTTGCCATGGCATAATATATTGGGTGGTACCCATATTATTATAAAGCACTTCACTCTAAAATATTTTGTGGAAATGAATCGATAACGAACAGCTATTAAAATTTAACTTGTAAACCGCCGTTATCGTACCTATATCACTTACTATAATATATGATGGTTGTTATTATAGTACACATACGTAGGTAGTTTACGTCAAGTTTGTTTAGTTTTTAAGGTATATTTTTACGATGTCATATAAAAAAAAACCATCCAGTGTACAAACATCGATGTTTGGTTTGTATAATGCTCTCGACTTGATATGCCCTCTGCATATATGTACAAGTTGTATACAGTCGATACTCAAGGAGGTTAGGTATCAGCAGTACTGATATTCTGTGGTAGGTCGCAAATAAATATTTGCTTTTTTCGTTAGGTCCATTGCAGGAGAGAATGTCACGTAGTAAATGCCACGATAATAAATAATAATGCACAAATATTAAAATAAAATATCCATTTTAGTTAGTTATAATTATGTTTTATAATTTTATATTATGCATTAAACGTTTTTACCTACTTTACACTATCCGGTGTGGTGTAGGTCGTCGTTCGAAGGTTTTTTTATTTTAACCACTTTTTTGGCACACGCTGTCATTATATTAATGACAATGTGTTATACCTTGTAAATATAATTTTTATTATAATATTTTTATTTGATACTATTATTGCAGTTTTCAAATAAAAATACCACATGCCATTTACTATACCTATACCTATATTTATAGGTATTATTATTGTTATCATAGGTACAGTTAATATTATAATTTATAATGCATGCAAATATCACGTTGTTATAAAACATTGAAATGTAAAAAGATAAAATCACAATACTATAGTTGTATACATTTAGAACGTTTCGATGTTTGAAATTTTGCATTGTCAGTTTGGTAAGTTGCTTACGATTTCTTTGTAGATCGGTGATCGCCGCGTACATAAAAGTAAGTCCGTAAGGTACATATTATTCATTATTATTCTTTCCATATGATTATAATACGATGTGAATCTTATGATATTATTATTATTATTATTATTATTAAGGATACAATTACAATACTCGTCGTTTAACATCTGCAGGTGCAAGTTGGATATCTGACGATCCGCGACAGCGCGGCGGCGACTCGATCGCATACAATGTTTATGCGATAATTATAATATCTTCTATTTGTTTTTTGTAATGACACTCAAAATATTGTAGGTACCTGTCTGTAATCCATATACCGCAGGTTGATCCGTTTCAATCAATGAAGCTAACATTTTTTTAGAAAAATATTATATTTTTGAGTATCAAACTGGTAACATAATATATTATAATATTATATTATACTATAATATAGGCAAACCAAAATTAAAAGCTAAAAAAATACTACATATTAAATTTAAATTGTATTATGTCAATCGTGAAACTTGCCTAAAATTAATTACCAACTAAATGCATTTAACGATGCTTCTCCCCTCTTAATTCTGATATTCGCAGGACATATAGATTAGATATATAGGTTCGGCATATTATAAATGATATGTAGGTATCCACTCTAACACACAAATACACAATAATTTAGAAAAATGTTTAGGTATCTACGTGGCTATATGTATATTAATATAGTTCATTAAAACATATTAATCCTTCACTCATATTAATACACGTAGAGATATAGGACATATTATTATTATTATAACACAAATAATATTATTTATCTCATCATTTGGTTTCTTGATTTAATTCTTTCGGCCCCCTAAAATTCACATCGCTCGTTTGACATTTACATAACAAGCACCATAGCTGTTGTAAGTGTATTTCATAATATTATGTATCAAAGCTATTCGTTATTTACGACCTCCGAATATTATAATAAAGTACCTATTTTTATTTTCTAATTTTAGCGCATTATATTTTTACCCGAATTCCAAATAAATGTCACCAGCAACCAGCATTAAATGATAAAAAAAATAGTCAGTGCAGTGCCTGTAAGCCCGCCCCAGAGTAGGTGGTCGCCATTTCTTATTTTCACTTTTTCAAGTTTATTTAAAAAACGTTCAAGATCTCATGATTTATACTTCATACGATTAGCTTAAAATTATGACGTATTACTCATAGTAATATTTTTACGCTTGCAACCATATTATTATTGTTTGGAAAGATATAAGTACACGACACAATGAAACTATATTATGTAAAAATAACCAAATTCTAATAAAAGACTTAATAGATTTTGATACACCTTCTTGACCTTGAATCGTTGAATCTAATAAAAATAATATGTTGGTATCTACTATAGTAGTAGGTTACTTAGGTTAGTACCAACACTCGTCCACGGTGGTAAATAATTGTCATATTGATGGCACATTTTAATAATTTTATAGTTTATATAGTATATTATGTTATATAGTGTATATAACAGTTATATAAAGATATTATCATGTTAACATTTTTTACAAATTTTTCATAATAATAAAATAAACGATATAAAGATTCAATATATTATTAGTATAACATACCTATGGTCGTACATAGCATAATAATAATATTATTTTATTGTAACAATTTATACCAACGATCCACCTGATGAATGCCTTTTATATTATTTGTTTTTTGGATTGACTCTCATTCAAATAACATTTAGGCGTATAATTATCACTATAATACCTATGCATTGTGAATTCTTGGAAGTTAAATAATTTGTAGTCACCGTGACGAATACACGCTCCCGGCATCCGACCGTGGTGGTTGAAGCAAATAGTTGGTAGGGGTAGGAACATAATATACTTAGGTATAAGTCATATGCCTAACCTTCGATTACCAATGCTGAATGATTCAACGTTAGTTTTTCATCTCGTGCTTTTTAAATTATATATGTATATTGTGTATATGTATATTATGCATAGAAAGGGTTAAGTTCCTGGGGAAAATGTTTTATTACATAATATTTGTTGTCATGCATCTATGAACAGTAAATTTTAGGTTCTGCATCACACTTTATATTATAAGAATAAGGTAGGCAAGTACTGTTTAATACGTATAATAGTTAGTTGTTAATGTTGTTATCCGCAACATCGAAAATCGTATAATCGTCATCCATTTGCGAATAATTGTTTAATTCAACCATTGTCCCTGGAGTCACAAAGTCATAACACAAATACGCATATGCATTTAATAGCGTATTTCAAACCATTTCTATTTAATTCGTGTGGCTAATAGCTATTAACCACAAAATATATTGGACATCCGCGAACGTGACGGATTTCTTAACAACTGTCGTAAAGTTTATTTGACCATATTCGGAATTCGCACTGTTGTCAGTAATAATAACGTACGCACATAATATTCGCAAGTACTCACATTATTAAACCATGTTCGTCAACAATTATTTTTAATTGACCAAAGATAATATTGACTATTCGTGTTTGTCTAAACATTCAAGCTGGGTCCCTCTAATAAATTTTCCATTTTTATAAGATACGTTTTTGTTTCACCATTAGACCACCGAATTGACTGCCGACAGGCCAAAATAGTGGTAGAAAGTTATGAAAAATAATATCGTCGTAAACAGTTCCGCCTTAACACTTAACGTCGTATACATAACTAAATCTCAAGTGACTTCCAAAATGTATATTTTAATCGAAATAAAAGGAATCGGTTTCTGTTTAGAAAATTACTATATAATATTGTTGATAAACCATTTAAAAAAAAAATACGAATAAGTCTGTGAAAGCAGAAACTATAATTATTAAATAAACGTTTTATGTTTTTAGAAAATATAATTGTTTTCGCCGAGTAAATAGGTTAGAATCTAACCTATTAGAAGCTATACATTAAATCATACCTATGCATAATTTTTTTTATTTTATTGCTCTCTTAAACTAGTTTATGCTTTATAGCCATTATATCTACTATTACCATATAAGAGCAGAAATTATTAAAACGTCATTGAATAGTAAAAACTCAATATTTTATATAATCGAAAGTAATTTTATTCAACTGCGATACGTTTTAAAAGAAATCGAACTTTTAATAGTTGTGACTAAAAACTTAGCCCAGTGAAATAATAAATATTAGGTGGATATATTACTTATGCATGTCACACTTGGATCTCGTCTCATGCGCATGAAACTAGATCCTGAGCGTCAGATGATTATAATTTATAACATTATACAACACTTACTGAACTTCCTCATAAATCATAAATCCGTCAAAATTAAATATTAGGTACAGTATGTAGATACCTATATATATATAATATATGAAGTAACGCCAAGTGCAATTTTATATTGTAATAATAAATAATAGTGTCAAATCTGCTTAGATATGTTATATGTATTCTTATTCTATTGTTTTTCAAGCTCGATTTTTCGACCTTAAGAGCCTCGATTTGTAATCCATCTAATTATTTCATGGCGATTTAAAGTTTAAGTTGACTATTAGGTAACTCATAAAAACAAGTATCAGCATCGAGGTATAACATTATTAAATTATATAATACAATGGATTATTTGATGATAAAATAATCTGTTATCGAGCAACTACTTCAACTCTTACGTCTATAACGTGCTTCTTTATTCTTTTATTACGGTTCTAAAATTTTAAAATATAATTGAAACTTAAAGCAAACAATTAACAAATCTGTAGTATTTCAAGATCCGCGTTTTTTCCCGAGCTTTTTTTTTTAAATGTATAGTAATTACTACCTATGTGAATGATATTGATATAATAATATAAATATTTTACGATGGATTTCAGAAATCACTGTTAACTAATCTCCTCGACTTATTTTACGTTTTCGTAAAACTATTTTCTGAAGTTCTAAAAGTAGGAATACAGCGGATAATTGAGATACTGATATTTACGTGAGTTTTGTATACGTGTAGGGGATTAAAATATATTCACTTTTGTAAATCTCTTTTCTTGTTATATTATTATTCCCAGGTACAGTTCACATTTTTTTCTCGCAGAATAAACGTTCACTTGTTCGTGTTTATATAATACGCGCATTCGTGTTTCGTCACGTTTTGAAATGATAACGGTTTTTGTTCGCAAACCATTTCAATGCAATATGGGATCGTTATACAAAATTATTTTCGTACAATGTATGCAAAACTACCACAATGCTACACACACCTAACACCTAAGTACCTATATTATATCCTACTAATAACCACGATAAATAATAATTCTCTTAGGGTTTATTTTATAGTGCATTATTATAAATCATATCGTTTAGAACTATTATCTTTTTAATTTACGAAAAAGTCAAATATGTTATATTATTTATGTAATTTATATTTTATTTATGTACAATATTATATTAATAATATAAATGTGTATAACAAATGGTTGTATGACTAAGAGTTAAATATTTTGGAACGCAATCAAAATATACAAACGATAAAATAGTAAACGAAACTTGAGATATTTTCGTACTTACTCGTGTTTATAGTTAAATATAAACGAATCAACTAAATTTAGCTATTATAATAATACAATATATATTTTAAGGGTGGGGATGCGAGTATAAAACAATATATTTTGGTATAGTAAAACCATGTTTTCCGTATTTTAAACACTAACAAATGGTTGTCATAATTTATTCAAAACCCTTATAAAAAAAATATTTAGGACTGTTAAGTATAATATCGAAACCAAGAATCAGACATTTGTAAATGCTCAAGAATTTATTTGGATTTCAATTTAGTGTTGGAATGTGATGGATAATATGACATAATTGAACACTAATGTAAATCCAGGGTTTTTTTTAAGATTACTATTTAAAGTAACAAGCTATTTATCGGTCAACAATAAATTTGTATCGTGGGTTATTTATCGCAACCAATAATTAATCATTAAAAATCCACCACCGATTGACATTAAATATTGTATAGAACCAACTACCAAGTTTACGAGAAAATACGAGATTAATATTAATAGTCTGCATTAGTATGCGAAATTCTGAATTTAGGGGTTAACAAGAATTAGATATGTATTTAGCATAATCATTGCAGTAATTGGAATCAAGTATTGACTATTGAGTACCTATGATATCGAGATCAAGAATCAGACATGTGTAGATGGTTGGCTATTCCTTTGGTTTCCATTTTTTCAATGATGTGTTGGAATGTGATGGACACATCTTTTTATCAATTTCAAAAATAAATCACCTATGGTGGTTATCATGGCTGTTATGGTATAGGTACCTACCTAACTATTAATCGGTTAAAAATATAATATAGTATTAGGTATTTCGTAACGATTGAAAAAAAACCACTGACTGACAATAATTATGTAGAACCAAGTGTACCAGAAAACTCGAGATTAACAGTCATCTTGATATTATGCGCGTATTGATGTAATATACCTATTCTACAAACAAGCATTATACCAAGCTGGGAGGTATAATGTCGTATTGTTCAGTAATAGGTACTCGCGTCCTAGTATATAATAATAACGCAGCACCTATAATGATAAATTATATAGGTAGACACAAAAAATAGTTCGATGTGTATATACGCTGATGAACGAATTAAATTAAATGTGTATAATAATATATAGGTAGGTATTTTACTTGAAAACTATTAACCCGTGACCACCTCTATCTATCGCAAAACTATGGTCATAATTCAATATTATGTAATTATTATTATTATCCATTCTATTCGCTGAACCGATTTTTTCTAACAAATGCTTGATATCAAAATATTATTGATTTGTCGAATGTTCCTATCTAAATTTAAAAAGTATGCCAAAAATGACCATACATGCGGTCATTTGGCCACATTTTCAAAATTATTTAGTGGAAAAAAAGTGCACTTATTGTTTATTTCGTGTGGACAAACTCAACGGACCTCATAACACGACTCTGCAGAGCGCTTATAAAATATTAAATTTTCAATACTTATGATAATATATTATTGTAATTTAACCGACAAGTGGAGTAGCTATTCCAATATCATCGTTTTACAACAATAACAATGATGATGAGTAAACAACATAGCATAATATTATACTTTTTTGACATAATACCATATGAATATCGATCAGTTTTTATTGATTATTTCTCAACCCATCAGCCGGCAGACTCGCATTACCTATATATTGTAGATTGTAGAATGTAGATACGCGCTTAACGGGCATTTAATGTAATCCGAATACCGCAGATGGGCGTTGTCCCTAAAATAATGTCATGATATTATGGTACTTTACATCAAAATAATACATTTTTTACGTATAATGTTTATAAATTACATGATAATAATAATATTACATCCCACATATAATTATAAGTACGCACAATTGATAAGTACAGTCGACTCTCAATAATTCAAACCTTCAATAACTTTAAACCTTCGGTGATTCGAAATAAATACTCGGTTCCTTGAAAATCACGCGGTAATTCGAACAAAAGCAATGCATTTAAGTACACTCGGTAATTCAAAATTTTTCGCTCCAGTCAGAAGTCACTGTTAAGGTTTTTGATGCTTTGTTTACTATAGAAAATACTATTGAAAAAATGAAACTAAATTCAATGAAGCAAGAAAACCATTACAGATTTCTTAAAAAAATAATATTAATTTATAATAATAATAAATAATTAAAAATGTTAAAATTAATAATAAATAACTCTAATATGTATCACCTAATTTACTGAAATAATTAATATGTATGTATGTACAATACCTAATAAAAAAATTTAATAATAAAAATTCTCTATAATTCAAATTTTTGTTGCCCTCTCGTTATTTCGAACTACTCGACAATTCGAATTCTCGGTAATTCGAAGTTTTTCAATAGTCCCGTCAATTTCGAATTATCGAGAGTCGACTGAATATATTATTTTTTTTTTTACTACATAATGTTGAACAAAACTTCGTTGCCCAAACAATATTTATAGAATTGATCTTATATTTCAGCATTTGTACACACTGCAAAATATATAGAAAGTATTAAATTAGAAATTTTAGATTCTGAACGGAGTGATGAACGTACATTGATCTTACAATGATGTATGTTTTTTTTTTAGATTCAGAACGTTGTTATGAATGTATTGATTTTACAATGATGTGTGTTTTAGATTCTGAACGGAGTGATGAATGTTTTGATTTTACAATGATGTGTGTTTTTTTTTTGTGTCTGTGTACAGCTTAACTAGTCGAAATAATGCTTCAATTTCAAACTTTGGGGGTGGTTTCCGATGGAAAAGTGAATATCCTTAGTGCATTATAGAGTTCAAAAGTAAACATTTTCCAACAGTTTTCAAACAAATCGGGGGCGTCCTCAAGGGGGGGGGGGGGGGCGAATGGGGCAGTCACCCTCTCCATGACCTTTATTTTCTTTCTTAAAATGTTCATTATTTATATTAAAATATAATACTAGGAAAAAAATATAAAAGTACGCTGATATAGTGATATTGCATATTAGACCAAAAAAAAAAAACCAATATTATATTGTTATCACTACGAATAAAATTAAAAAACAAAATATGTTATCAGTTATCACGAGGCAGCTGCTATCTGGTAGGTAGGTGACTTTTCTGGTATCTGGTTATTCTCTCGAAGTTCAACCATGATTATTCGGTGATATTATTATGACGTGATAATAAAATAATAAGACAGTTCCATTCTGTGGTTTCCGCCTTCAGCTGTTGTGATACTAGTTTATAATAACGAATATTGAATAACGATAAATTAATATTTCGAATACAATTTTCATAGTTTTATGTTTTGTTTTCCTTCGTGAACAAGTAATAACTTACTAACAGTGTGAACATGGATAAAAGCAATAAGAAACGCGTTGGACAAACAAATTCTCTTGCATCATGGGTTAAACGTGCAAAAACAGATTCTAATAAATCGTCAGAATAAAAATAAAAATACATCTATCCATGACGGTGATTTACCGATATTAAAATGTGCTTATGTACAAGTTACCTCAACTATTACTTCTTGTACCATTAGTGTCACAACACTTAGTTCCGATATAGGACATTTCTTACCGGGAACATGTCCGTCTGAAATAATTAAAGCAAAGTTACTAGAAATGTCTAATATCCCTCCAAATAACTTTATCCGTACAGCATTCACGCAAAAAAAGGCAAGGATTATTTATTTTGTGTGTTAATTTTCATTAATTTAAATTTAAATAATTTAATATGTACACAAATATTTTAATACTGTGACTCTGTTAATTAAACTTTGTTTTTTGTATCTTTAACTATGCCTATGTCAGATGCCCTAATGACATTAGATACCCCGAGTTAAATCAGGTAAAACACCTAGTAATTGGTGTATTTTCATATATATAGGTAATGTATGTAGCTCGCCCCCCCCCTATAAAAGGGTCTAGGGACGCCACTGAAACAAATCGAAAAAAACAACAAAAAAAGTGACAGAAAACGGGAATTTTTACGCAAAACCAGTTTTCGACCAAATTGATTTTTTTATATGGTTGTAATTCAAAAACTAATCAATATAAATAGGTACTTGAAATTTTCACCAAATGTTCATGTTAGTGTTATCTATATACAGTTTAATTTTCAAACATTTTTGACTTTTTTTGAGTTGTTTATAGACCACTGAAATGTTCGATTTTTATGAGAATTTTTTTTGAAGTGTTGATTTTGGATGACCAAAAAAACTTGAAAATTTAATACAAGGTTCCTTATGAGTTATTCTTATAGTGATTAAAAAATTATAAGAATACATGAACACAATTTTTTTTTTTATTAGCATTTGAAGTTCAAATATTGATAAAAATTCGTCAAACCATGAATATTTGCAAATTATTTTGTAGTTCAAAAATTTGAAGCGTCATTATAGGAAAAATGTTTTGAGCGTTTGAGTTTTAAATTTTTATGAAATCGCGTAACGATAACGATTTATCCTCAAATCAGGTATATGTATATCTATGATAATATGAGGTATTAGGAATATTATGATAACTACATGCAATGTTTTTGGAAAAATTGATTAACTATGATGCCTTATGCAAAATACGTCCTAATTGAAAAATAAAATATTTTTTTCAAAATAGAATATATGACAATATTTAAATATAATATATCCTAGACTGACAAACCATCTCCGTTCAGAATCGTTTTTCGTATACAATGGTACCTATCATTTCATTCAAATGTAACCTATACCGTAGTCAGAGGTCCACCCCACCACCTAATGTACAGCAGAGTGGTACCCACTTACCCGTTTTTTACGCGATTTTTCTATGTTATAGAACATATAGAAGTGCCAGTCTGGTTCATTATTAAACTTAAGTAAATTAAAAAACGAATTCACTTTCAACTCTCGTGGGATTCATAGACGTATAAAAACATGTTTGAAAATGTGCTAGTTAAGTATAAAGCGCAGGATTTGTTATTAATTAAAATATAATTTGAAATGTATGTTCTATCCTTTCATAAAAATATTATTAAATAAATATAATTATTTTCCTACGTTAATATGGACTAAAACAAATTAAAAATAATTATTACGTTACGATTTTTTTTGTGAAATTTTAAAATATGTAATTTTTAACTAATCTTTTTATACCTGCTATACATTTTTGCATTGATGTATAGTATCTGCAGTGTAATATATATTATATTTTGTCAAATGCATGTTCTAACGCTTTATTTTTTTAGTTCTATTATGTAAGTCCTTCTTAACCGTAATTCTTCTGCAGTATATCTACGGACGAACAATATCTCAGCTACACATAGGTCGTATCGTGTGCACATAATATTGTAATAAAGGTAGGCACAGATGTTGTAATTGCCCTACTATCAGATTCCTGCAGCCTCTCGACATTATAATAACATTATAACAGTGGCATATAGGTAGTTGTCACACTGTCATAGGTGCCCAATAATTAATGATAACATATCATTACTATTATTACTATACAGGTGGCATAGTGTGTAGCCTCGCGTATTTGCACTTGAAATAGGTTTTTTTTTTTAAATTTATGTTAATCGTACCTATCGATGACTGCTGCAGGACACCGCTCTGAACAGCTTCTTATTTTTCTTAAATTTTTTGTCCCTTTTTTGTCATTTTATGCCACACAGACTGACGGCCCCGACTGATATTCATTTGTATGCCAAATTATTAGGTATTGTGCTGTTATTATTATTATTATAGGAGGTTAGCTATCTACATGCTTATAATAATATACTATTATTGCGGACTAGAGGATTTTTTTATTTCGTTCTCCCCCCCCCCGCCCAAGACAGCGTGCGAACTGCAAAACAAAATAACTAATCGTTTCCATTGCATTCTGTGCCAGAGTTATGTCGCGATACTGTCTACCACGCACGTGTGTATACCAGTGTTGGTGATGTTGGAGGGGGAGAGGAAAGAAAGTTTCTAGACAATTAGACGCACGCGTATACACGCATATAATAGTCTCGTATTATTATTGTGTTTTTTATCAGTCATGGCCGACAGGTGCATGTATATCATTGTTATTATTATTGTCGGGATGTTGATGTAGATCTCTATAAGACTCAACAATGTACCTATAAATAAAAATAAAAATAAAAATCGTTTTAAATACTCAAAATCAAAATATAATTAATAACTTTTTTTCCTGTTTAAACCGACAGCATAGGAAGTAAATATAATCAACTTAAATGATCGGATTTTCACGAATAATATTGTATTTTAATGTTAAACCCGCACATATAAGAGCGACCTTAGTCAAACAGTAGGTATGATACAATTAATATTATACACTCACTATCCTCTCACTACCCAAAAAGCGGGTACTCGAGTGCATAAATTATTATATTATACGGGCTCGCTCCAGTTATTATTATTTTTTTTTTTTATTCAATGAATTTCTATTCTAATAAAAATTTTAGGAATTATCGATCCCGCAAAACATCCTTTTTTATAAAAAGCATACCCCACCGTCTTTATTAATATATTATAATATCATATATTCCACTGAGTCTAAAAATATATAAAAATGATAAACACTTTTCATTAATATACCTACTCCATCCTACATTTAAAAATTTTAAACAGCCAATATAAAATGACTGGTATAATAAATTAGGTTTTCAAGAGTCGATGATAATACTATACGTACCTAGTATTTAACTGTTTTCTTCAATCCTCTAAAGTTTAGAGTCTAAACGACCAGTAGTTAAAATGTTTTTAAATCAAATTCAAACAAATACCAATGCCAATATCATACCTTTCTGTTTTGTGTTATAACTACTCCAAATAAAACGTTAGACAATAACAATTAATGAATATACAAAAAAAATCACCAGCTCTTAGTTACGTTTTGTTTATAAAATGGTCAACGAACATTTTGTGTTCGCAGCACATTTGTTTTATTAGCATCGCTATCTATATTAAATTAATTATGCTAAAATGTAATTCTTACAATAGTATTTATACTGCTTAGTGCTTATGGCATAGCCTATTGTTTATATAAAATATTTTTAAATTACTGTTTGTAGTATACGACAACACAATTTATAATTACGAATTTATCAATACACTATAATTATTAATATATTTATATGCATATAACATTATGTAGATATTCTAATATACTCTGTATAATTTATTAAAAATTACTAAATCTAAAATCGTTACTTATATGATGTATAATACGTAACATGACGAATTTATAATGCTATAGTATAGGTATATCGTATATATATGATTTATCTTATAAACTCATTGAAATGTTTAAGTGTTATTACAACTATAATTTAATTTTTTGAATCGAGATTTTTAGTGTAGCAAAATGTATAGATTATTTTAGCGTCGTGATGTTTTTTTAAACGGTTGTAATACTTGTGGTAACTGTTACGGGTGCTTCATCTTCATGCGTTTCTCCCTTCCATAGGCGTTCGACTTATAACTCGCAATTTAAAATTTAATAATTTTAAATCAAATATATATGTCTATTTAAATTTAAGCCACTGTGGAATTGATAGAAAGATATTATTATTATATAAGCTGCGACAGAATCGATTAACGTCCATCGAAACGTTTCCTAAATCCTGAAATTTTTGAAACACTTGTACACTAATGCATTCTTGTGATACAGCTATTGATGGTTTGTATATTCTACTATTTTGAAAACGTTTGCTTGTTAAGGAAAATGAGTATGGCCAATTAACTATTGTAAATATCGGCAGATAATGATTTTTCTCGGTAAATGTATTTTATTTTTTTTTTCAAACACATATTTCAATATATTTCTATACAATTTTTTATTTAGTCAAAAAAAATTGACGCTTGGACGTTGAATAAATAATGCAAATTTTGATAAATTATAATAAAAGGATTCGACTAATAACTAGCCGCCGTGATCGGTCGTTTCAAAGCAGTAAACCATTCGACGGATAATTATTATATTTAAATATGTAATACTGTACAAATCAACAGAGTATACCTACAAAATGTTCTACGTAGGTACATGTAAGTACGATATCGTACAGATATCACGTAGGTTTGCTGAGAAGTTTCAATATTAGCATTAAGTAATGATTGTTGTATTTAATTTGTTATTTCGTAAATTTGGACAATGGAAATTACTAATTAGTGTATACAAGTGAAATGTTAAAAAACAAGTGTATGAAGTTCTCTCATGATGAGAGAAATCAAGCTTTCGTACGGTCATCAAGTTGAGTTATGATTTTAGTAGACATAATTACGTATTATTAATACTATAATAGACAGATATGAATATTTGATGACCATTCAATTCGACTAAGCAGTGCTGTAATCATGTTTATTTAAATCCACTCCGTCTCCACTCTACCCATGATAAGTATTTAGGAGGTACCTATGCGATAAGTGCTCTGAGTCAAGCCATAACCCGTAAAAACTGATGTATTGAGATAAAAACGACAAAAATTGTAATCTATTTATTAATTTCTTGCGATGTTCTTCGTACATACGATATATACGATAATATTATAAAAATATGAAGCATTTGTTAATTGTCTTTAAAGGGCCTGGTACTGGGTTTTTAAATTTTCCACAACGCTTTACAATTTAAAAGTTATATTTTAGTTGTTACCTTAATTATAATATACTTTTTCACTAATATGCTGTCTGACAACTATTAAGGGAGAGGAGTCAATACGGTATCAGAATAAATTCAAAAAAAGATCACCAGAATTCAGGACTAGTAGAATTGTGAAATGTTGATAATAGTTTTTGTATTTGAAATAAGAAAAAAGGCGGGTAAGTCGTGGATGTCACTCTGCTGTACAGTAGGTTACAAATGGGTTGCTGTAATGGATGGAATTAAATTTGAATCCAATGATATTATATCATTGTATACGAAAAACGATTCTGAGCGAAGACGGTTTATCTGTCTAGAATATATTATCGATTATTAAAAATTTTCAAATCTTAAATTTAAAAAGAAACATTTTTATGAATTTCTAGTTTAAAATAATTTGTGAATTTTCGTGATTTTTACATAATATGCTGTCAAAACTCAAACTTTGAATGCTTATAAAAAAAAATTGTGACTATGTGTTTCTTTTATTTTGCAACTGCTATTGTAACAATATGTTGAGAGCCTTGTGTTAAATTTTCAAACTTTTCTGCTTGACAAATAAATTTTTATCGATATTAATTTTAAAAAAACTAATAATGATCGAAAATTTCAAATGCCTATGAATATTTCAACTTAAGTCGAACATTTTTGAAAATTGCATGGTGGATAGAATATACTTATATAAACATTCGGTGAAAATTGCATGTATCTATGGTCATTTGTTTTAAAATTACATCAAAAACCAAAATCGATTTTGCCGAAAAATGAGTGTGCGTAAAATTTTCCGTTTTTCCCTTAATTTTTAGTTTGTTTTTCTCGATTATTTAGAAAAGTATTAAGAATTTTTTACTTTTGACCCCTCAAAGTACCAACTAGATTCACTTTCTGATTGAACGAGGTACTGAAGTCAAAAATCGAAGCATTTTTACTGCCCCAAAACGTGATGACAGACACAAAAAAAAAACACACATCATGGTAAAATCAATACATTCATCGCTCCGCTCAGAATCTAAAATTATCTACAGGCCGCATTGAAATTTTTAAAAAAATTTTAAATTTATTTCAAATATTAGTATAAAATTATCTAATTTTTAAAGACACATTATGAAGTTTAAGATTAAAATATTGAAAAGCGGAGTTCAATGTGGCCTTTAGAAAATTAAATTCTATTAGTCAAATTTGGTTGATTGCAGTATCTATCATTATTCTTATAGGAGTGTAGTTTTGTGGACAAAATTACTTTGCACCTGCCAAAGATTTCTTTAACTTGGTCCATAATGACTCATCAATATGTATACCACTGTCTCTAAAGTTCATAATTTTTAAATACTACCTATGTCTATGTAAAAATAAACCACATTCGTATATTTATGTGGTTAATCGGTTAACGATATACATTATAATATGATACAACCTTCACGATAGATACGTCTTTGTCTCCATCTTTATTCGGTTTAAAAGTTTTTATTTTCTTAAATTAAAAACCATGACAACCAATTTCAACTGTTGAATGGCTTATAGTAATCATATCTGGACAACTGTCAGATAATGAAAATCATTGATTCAAGATAACATGTAATTTTATGTGTATTGTGTAATATTATTATTGTGTAGCAAATATTTAAATAAAAGATGATAATTGTTCAAAAAACCAGAAACGAATTTTATGGACGCAATTATATACCTCAGGAAATATAAGTAGATATTTTCATATACGTAAATAATAATATATAATAATAATTATATTATTATCGTAGGTATGTCAAATGTAAATTATTGACTTAAAAATCAACGCACAACTGTATAACTAGGTAGTTACATATATCATTGTTATTTTGTTCTTATTAAATTTAGTATTCGATAACACCTTAAAAAATACGTCGAGCACGTCCACTTTTCAATTTCCTCCTTCATACTACAAGCACTCTAGTTCTTATCATTATGGTTTATCGTAAAAAATTATAAATTTCAAAAGAAAAGAATACTAGGTATGAACAACTATTACCAATCCCTTAGAATTGTCTGCACTCCTCAAGTTTATATTTTTTAATGTAAAACTGCTAAAAATATAGAAATAAAATTGATTTTTGAAAAGACCAAATTACATTTTTACTGTACTGTCTGTACTGTTTGAAATCGTTACCACTTTTTTTAACTTGATGACAAAAATAAAATACAGAAACCGGAATTTAGCGAGAACGATCTCAGTGTTAGGATGAGAGCGAAAGTGAATAGCTTGTGACCTTGCAGTCGAATAATCGGGCCGCACGAATATTGTTCTACGACTTTATGACATATAATATAATATATCATTCACATAATGTCCCGCTGACCTCGAGAATTTTTTTTCCAATTTCACTCTAACCAGCCGTCTACGAACTATCTAATCGTTGTATAAATTATATTAACGTTCAAATAATATTTGGTCTAATCACATTTTCGGCATTTTAACTCGTTAGTCTTATATTATAGACTCATTATTGTTGTTTAATATAATTGTAAATTTTTTGTTTATATTGCATAAATTACACGTCTCGCATTGCACATAATATTCTTATTTTAAAATACCTGCACCTCATCCGTCATGAGAGTGCACGTAAACCATACATTCGGACGGTGAGGAGGGAAACTGCTGCAGTTGCAATCACTACAAAATAATATAATTTTTTTTTCTTTGTCTCGGTCGTGTGAAGTCGCCATTGCCCATATATACAACACACAAATACCCATAGGGATACCTGTGATATTATTAATATCGTGCGGATCACACCGCGGTGGTTCGGTCGTAGTACATTTATTTTTTCATTCCGTTTCACTCCGACGACCGATACCGGTCCGGCCGAGGCAGGTAAATGTGTAATAGATACGCGTGTACACGGACCAAAAATGGCAATCGTTGGGTATGATGTATTATTATAGATCCACAATATTCCAGGTAAACGTGACGAGAATGTCGTGGTCGCCATTGGTGAATTTCGCCTCGTCTGTAATTATAGCTGGTTGTCATCTATTTGTAGGCCGTCATATTTATGCGGCACACGTGTCGTAGCCGTCGGCAGTCGTGTTCCAGATTATCGGTGTCGGTGGATACATGGACATGACTATGATTTAATATAGTTACATGGGCTAGAGTCTTATCGTAAACTAAAAATTAAAGTAAGCCATGGTAGACTATGACCCACCCCCAGTGGCGTGGCGAACTTCATTAAGTTATCAGGCACAGTTATATTGCCAAACCCACCACCCACTCCACCCATCACAAACAACATTAAACATTTTTTTTAAGATAGCATATATTTATTCATTTAAATAATAATTCTTTTTTTAACACATCAGATGATCTTTGAGAACATCCACCACCGCTTAAACTGAGACACGTGCCTCAAATATAGTCCTTCGTCATGCCACTGCTCACCTCCCTTTCCTCTTAACCCTTTATAACCCACAGCGACATTAGAGTCGAGAGCATTGAGCAGTGTTTCCTCTTACGATTATATGTCGATGTCAAATGGGATCGCGAGTTAAATTTTTCAATTATATAAACACAATAATAAAATATTGTTATAATTTTTATTCCATATATTTTATAATGAATTTCACTTTTTTCCACCTATAGTTACCTGTAGAAATTTTCGTGTTTATAATAATATTATATATAGGTATAGGTACAGTATAACAGTTGTAGTGACAACATTTTCCAGTCTTTAAAAAAACAACAATAAACCATTTCGAGTTTCGGGTTACCATTTCACGTGCATATAAGAGCATACAACGTTAAACCACGCGGATTGACTGAACAAGAAAACTATCTAGTCGGCACAAAACATAATGTTATGTCAGTTGCAACCTTGCACAAATCCACGCGACCTCCTAATTTTAATGACATGCCAAAAACGACGAATTTTACCTACCTGATATAATATTTTAGTACATCTACCAATGTATGAGTATATAATATTATAATAGAAGTGGGTACCTATACATGAATAGGTGTGCGTATACAATGGACACGTATTTTTTCTTCGTATTTTATGATTTTAAAATTTCCGATTACTACATAATAAATAATAACAATAAAATATTATAGAAATATTGTTAAAATCGAACACTTTGTAATATTTTATGCGGCTAGGTATAGGTATTATAATGTTAAAGAACTGTACGCTTATCAACGCGCATTATAATGTGATCTGACCTTGTTGAAAAAATGTTGTATTCGATTCTATTATTATTATGTTATAAATTTTAATTAATATTTATAAAGTTTTAAATTTTTTCGTGTCATTTTAGGTATAGGTATCTACGTCATATCAGCCATACATAAAATTATTTAAATGCACAAAAATACTTCAAGCGGCTTATGCATAAAATGTTGACTTAGGATTGAACCACTAGATTATAATTTAATATTATATGGTAGTAACGCTTTATTTTTTTATCGGAGACAAGAACACAAATTTAATACTATTTTTCGATAAAAAATAAAAAAATCTTTGGCACCCAATACTCACGTCTATCGTTACGTCCGACAAACTATCCAATCCAAACATAGCCAAATAGTAAACCTAGCTACCTCAAAATTTGATAAGAGCTAATGTCTGCTGTTGGAGAATTATTGATATAGGATTATTATGTCACAAAATATTTTATATCCATATAAATTGGTATAGGTACATATTATATCAAATATTTTTTCCTATAATTTTCTAAAATAAAAAATAATTTTAATTTGTAATATTTCAAAAATGAATATCTACATTCTTCATGTTATAATATTTGAAGGTAAATAGTTAAGGCTCTAATAAAAAAAAAAAAGCTCAGAGAAAAACGGAACGTATTTACGTTTCTTTCTTTTTTTTTTCGAGAAAAATAATCAGGATTGGAAAATGGATGTGATTGCTTAAATATTATGTGTGCACTACTATTAAGTATCAGTTATATTATACATATAGCAGCGTGTGTACTCATTCCCTAAGCTTATTTCATATTTACAGTTCATGATTTCATACCGTGATGACTATTTGGTGTAGTTATTTTCAACTAGGTATGTTAAGCAGTCGTTCACTCGACCCTTATATAATATTAGTAATATTATTATCGTTTGTTTTATTTTTAATCTCGTATTGTAATGTGTTACACACACACTTTATCACAAACGAGGTACTGCTCGATATACATATATTATAGGTACTTCAAACGAGTATGGCTTCATACGTCATATACCTAGTGTTGTATAATACGTTTGAAAATATTAATCACAGCGATAACAATGTGTCGTTAAATTCGATTTTTGGATACGGTCCAGAATCACAAAAATTATAGTGAAATAATTGAATGTTCATAAAACGTTTTATTTTTGTTAACACGATCTGCACGTACACAGAAGTATAAATAAGTATATAAATAGAGGTGCACGCACAGAGTGATTCACTAAACATGATGCTCAGCCCCATTTTTTCAATTCTAGTGAATTTATTTGAATTAACCTCCTACTTAAGATATTTTCAAACACTTAGATTTTTTTTCACCGTTTTAAGAACGGTACAAAGAAGAAGTATGTGTTTGTACTAAGAATGTACAAACACATTTTGTACTTTAAATGATAAAGCAGATGATTTTCTTGAATGTGTTGATGTCTTTAAATAGAAATTCGAAAAAATAATCATTAAATTATTTAACTTTAATTACCAATAATCAATAGATTCATGATTGTCGGTTAGATTATTCAAAAATTATACCATAAATTAATATTTCAACGTTTTATATTTTGGAAAAGTTGTCTTAGTATAAGACTTCATGTTGTATATTAATTAATATTGCATCCGTTTTATATTTTTGTAGCCATTTTTAACAACTCTTATTCTTACTGCATACCTACATTTTAATAATTCAAAAACCAGTTGTTCGAATCTTAGTTTAGATAGGTATGTAAACGTTTTTTTTTTTAAATCATCTACTTCATAATTTACAGTAAAAAGGAAGGTTTGTATTTGGAAAAAAAATGTAGGTATGTATAGAATGTAAAGTACTCCTTAATGCGGTGATATATTAAGTAGGTATTTGAAAATACGGTCCTAAAGTTTATTTAGAAATTTCAAAAACAGAATTTGAATACATTTATTAATAAGCCCGAAAATAAATATAATCATGTTAGTTGAATCGCCTTAAATAATATTCAGTTATTCCTTTACAGTAACATTCCACTGATATTTAGACCATCGTTGCTATTTATTTTTATAATAGGATTTTATGCTGATGGTTTCTTTTATATAATATGTAGTGTATATGATATCCAATATTTTTATGTACAAGTCCAGATAAAAGTAACGAAAAACCATTACAATAGTAATTAAAACATACCTATAATACTATTATTTATTATATAAATCATATTTAAAATTGAATTTATTTTTTTTTTAATTTGATAAATAAAACGGACAACAATCCCTGCAATAATACTTTATGTTTTTGTGAAATGTAACTAACAAGACAAATAATTATAATTTAGGATAATATAGACAATTTAAGTATAATATAATTCAATAAATTTAATTGATTAAAACTCACTAATATAAGTAGTGTGATTGTCGTTACTGAAACGCATAATTTTGGGGTCAATCGGTTGGTTTACATCGTAGTTAGTAGGTACTCTGCAAAGGAACAACCTAATTATAACAATTATATTATTATCAAACAGGTTGATAAAGAATTATGAATTCTTTTGTTGAAACCTTTAAAATGATTTAATTTCGACGTTGCGTTTATTACCTATATAATATAATTATGAATATTGACGTGGTATCGTGTTATTGTTACCAGATCGTTAATAGTTTGGTGAAATCGCATGCCCTAATACAAGGCCAATGTATAGATTGCCCATAGCTCATACAAAAAAATCATTTGATGGTATCACATAGGTCATGGCGATGGTGTCGCGAAATTTTTACTGTTTTCTTTTCTATCTCAAACTAAAAATTTTATCGACGACGACGATAATCGTCGGATAAACGAAAATTCAATGTTTTCGAGGACGCGTAGAACAGCAGTGTCCACACTACACGTCCATCTGGTTTATTATACTCATAAATTATAATATTTTATTATTACCAATTATTTTTATTTTCCACCATTACTGTCACTGCTTCATGTTTTACTTTTCCACTGTGACTTTGATTTTTTCCCCCTTTCAATCTATTGTCTAAAATATACACACAATTATATTATATTATAATATATATATACCTACGCTTTATCAGTAGGTCGAAAATCGTTTTACAAAGAGACTTTTTTTTTACATTAAGTCCATCTAAATTGCACATAGGTATATGTAGAGTACCGGGTGATCCATTTAATATAAAACGCATTCATTATTTAAAAATTTTTTTCAAAATTTTTTTTACATAGTTAAAATTTAAGTCGTTAAAACTCAATTTTTCTCAAACAATATACTTTTCACTGTATTTGATCAAGGTAATATTTTAATGAATTTTTGATTTTAGAGTTAAAAACTTATTAAAAATATAATTTTCTTTCAAAAATTTTCCCGTGTAAAGACTTAGAATTATTCAATGAAATATTTCCAAAAATGCTAATGTTTTCTGAAATAATGATAGTGTCTTCTTGTAATGGTTTACTTCATACAATATTATTATCAATTTTAGTTAATTATGCAGTGATATAATAATAATAATAATAATAATAATAAGAAGAAGAAGAAGAAGAAGAAGAAGAAGAAGAAGAAGAAGTAGGGACACATGACATATAATGGCGTCCTTCTAGTGCGATCTTGGGAGGTTTATAACACTTATTATTATAGGTAGTCACGGTTGAGTATAATTGGCTTGGGAACGCATATACATATATTGGACAACTGATCGAGAGTTTCAAATTTTTCCTCACCTGTACACACACACACATACACACACACACACACACATGCGCTCGAAAATTGTGTCCGCAGCCAGCGAACGGCAACCCTTCTAATAATATTTAAGATTAGATCATCGTTTATTTCTGGTAGCCAACTCGTGAGTCGTGATGACTAATGTAATATTTCAACATTCAACACATATTTCAATGATAAATCGCGTTCCATCGCACAGCTACAACCAGTACAGCTGCAGCCAATACCGAATAAGCTTGCCGATGATATATAGGTATGCATATACCTACCCCGAGTACAATATCATTTAAACGAACTTTGAAAATACATGAAAATACACCTGTAAAAGTCACGTAAACTAGTTACATTAATCGCAATTAGCATCATATAGACATATTACAATAATTTTATTATACAGGGTGATTCTTTTAAGTGGATACACTAATTATCTCGAAAAGTATTTACTTTTTTCAAAATATTTTTTTACATGGTTTCAAGTTGTTAAAAACCAACGTTTTTATTAAAGAATTATATTTTTAAATATTTTTTATTCTTATCATTATTTAAGTTTTTACTTTTTTGACAACATAGAGTTTTAATTTTATATTCCAAAGCAGAATATTTTTCTAAGTATTTTGATTCATAAAAATCGAATTTAGGACGACTGGACGAGTAATTTATGAGTTATATGTATTTAAAGTTTAGACAAGCGGAGTAGTGGAAAAATATTTTGTGGGGTAACCCCGTACTACTCCACTCTGCCAATCTAAACTTTAAATATTTATAACTCAAAAACTACTAGCCCTAAATTCGATTTTTATGAATCAAAATACTTAGAAAAATATTCTGCTTTGGAATATGAAATTAAAACTCTATGTTGTCATTCAAAAAAGTAAAAAACTTAAAAAATGATAAGGATAAAAAATATTTAAAAATATAATTCTTTAATAAAAACGTTGGTTTTTTAACAACTTGAAACCATGTAAAAAAATATTTTGAAAAAAGTAAATACTTTTCGAGATAATTAGTGTACCTACTTAAAAGAATCACCCTGTATATATGTCAGTTTAAAATGTTACCTATTAGTTCTTTTCCGGATTTTCGGAGGCCCCAAGGCCGTGTTATTATATTTGTAATTTTTTAAAATATTAAATATAATTCATATGAGTATTAAATTAAAGAGTTTCCTAGTTTTTATTGAAGCAAATATTTGTATCGTCTAAATTTAAAAATATCAATGTTATATTCTCAGAGTCTTGACGTTTTCTTATAATAAATATTATTTTCATAGAAAGAATTGAAAGGATTATTAGAAATTTTTTGTTATGCACAATATTCAATAACAAATAAATAATAATTAATATATAAATAATGAATGCAGGCATATTGAAAAATTATATGATATGAATTATTTGATGAACATTTTTTGAGTTAATTAAAAATAAGACTTTATAAATCTTCTCGATTGTAAAATAGTAGAAAAGATGTCCACTTCTTAATTAGTATAAAAAAATATGAAGAATTTGAAAATATAGCATTTAAATTTTAAGTATATTTTTATGATTACTGATTAGCTTAGTCACCTTGTACCTATACAACTAATATATTATCATCAAGTACGCTTTTTTTGTCAGACGTTTCTAACATATCGATGTGGTAATAAATTGACGACGACGACGATATTTGATTCAACTTTGACACCGACTGCACGTTATCATAATCGTAGAAATATTATTAGCTATACTTTGATGACCACGAAGGTAATTATTTATTGTGTGTACACACAATTGGTTGTTTTATTATTATGGTCGTTGATCGATAAGTCAAACAAAAAATCAAATACAAAAGCGGCATGCCGCTGCGCCACAAGCCTTATTTCAACCATCAAAACGTTTTTTGTTGTTCTTATAATACATTAATTATATAATAATATAATAGCCCAATTTAAAATATTAATAAACCTACATTAGTAGCGATTATTAAACTCGTTTACTCATTGGACTCAAACAGCTCAGTCCGTATTTACACGACATATTATCCTATCACGTAGAAAAAATTCATCAATTGAACTTACTTCAACTGCTGTACTCAGTATTACACTGGTTAATGTGTATTTTTAAGGTCATATATTTCAATATTTTTAGTCTATTGTGATTGTGTAGTTTCCTACTTGGGCCTTTTTACTTAACTATGCAAGTTTTAAATGGCTCGAAAAGCTCAGTCATGAATAAAAATAAATTAAATATAATTTTATAAAAGAATAAACACTTTTGAAGTGATTCTAACCAATTTAAAATAACATTCAAAAAACATAATAATAATTTGAAGCGCATATATTGTTTATAGAGTATTAAAAAAACTATTATTATTTTTACCAAACATTTGAATTACTCAATTTATTATTTTACTCAAAGAACCTTAACCCGAATATAAATTGAGATCGGAATCGTTAACGTCACTGCAATATTGCAACAATGACCCAGCTGTCTTTCAATAAAAGTTAGTCCTCGGACCACCGTTCTAGGACTAAATTTTCGGTCGGTCAACTGTACCTCGCTATATTGATAATATTAGGTCTTAACTGTAAAATACTATCTTAGACAAATCTTAATACAACGAGTCCATAAATTCTTAATAATAAGCATAGGTACCTACATATAATTTAAATTTTCAATGGCACATCTTAGAACGGGCTGCCCACCTTGGTTACACGCTAAAACTACTCTAGTAGTCATAATGCACCACGTTCACGTAATAAAAAAAAAACAATAATAATTTCTATACTCAGTATTCATGCCCGTGATTGTTAACTTTTATATAACATGATAAATTATTATATTTTATTGACTAATCACGGTTACTCTATGGTTGTTCAATGATACCATGTCAGCGAACAGTTCTTATCCAAGCACATTTCTTTCGATTGATATACTATTGACGTCAGTCGTCGTGGAATGTATATGGGTCTGCAGAAATAATAATAATAATAATAATAATAATGTGCAAATTCGGTACATATATTATATTAAATGATGACTCGATCTGAAATAAATGTTATTTAACTCTAACAATACGAATTATAACGACAAAAGTTCTAAATATCACGTTTTACGTGAAACACGCGTGGATTTAAAACACAATTTATTGTGATTATTACATTGCTTATAAGTTATAACTATTATAGAGCCCGGAACTTGATGACCTGAAAATGTCTATAATTTTATCGTAGGTATATTCTATTTTATGAATTAATGGCATAAAAACTAATATAATTTAGGTGAAATGAGTTTTATGAAAAATTTTAGAGATAAGGAAACTTGGCTATTACCCATACCTACCTACTCTAAAGGGAAAACCAGAAAAACGATTGGGTCATTCTGAACGTATCTGCCATATTAATTTAAGCTAGGTAAATTATAATTTGTATCTAAAAAAAATATAACAACATTGCAATCTATTCTCATTCTCATTATAGAAATGTATAGAATATCAAAAGCATAAAATTCCATACAAATGCAAAACAAAAATCGCTTCTATATTCCATGAACTTCTATGAGCCTATTAGATATCAGAGAAAAAAAATTTACTTAGCCATTTTTAAAATATGCCGAAAAGTTCCAGTTCTAATTAATAACTTAAAATATACATCTACGACCAAAAATGAATATATTTGTTAATAATTTAATACATTTTATAATTTAAAGACAGTACCTAACTTATATGCCCCTACCCGAGTAATAACTTAACTATACTATCTATAAAGTGATAATGCCCAACGGTTACTGATTCGACGTGGTTGACGAGCATAGGTTTGGTTATGATTAGATTTAACACATCGCGCAAAATTATTACACGGAGAATTGTGTGGCATATCAAAACATAAGGCACTATATAGACAAACATAAATGACGCGAATCTTACGAATGATTTCTGTCCGGGATGAAATAAATAATTTAATAATAATAAAACCTAAACGAGTCGTCTGATATTATTATACCGCTACTTCGTTGGGGGATATAGTTTCTGGTTTGGAAATAATATAAAACGAGACGATGGCAAAGACGAAGAAGAAGAAAACGAAGAACACGGAGTTAAGTAGATAAAAAAAATGAAAAACCTGTTATCTGTATCGCGCGCGTTCATACCCCAGGGCAATTTTTATATCCTCGCCGTCGAGAGCGGTCAGACGAGAATTATCTCATTTAAAACATCTAGACGCTCTTACCAACTATATTGATTTATAAGGTACCTTTAAACGGAAATACTATTTTATTTTTATTATTTGTCGTAACCACATGTTTGATGAAAATATTTATACCGACAAGACAACATTAATAATATTATACTATACCTAATATATTATATTAAGCAATCATATTAGTATATTATTAATTTATAAATGGTTTTGTGCTTTGTTTTTTTTTGAATTTCTTATATTATAATATTACACTCGATAAACAAGCCAAAAGAATAAAACCTTTTCTTTTAACGATAAAGTAATGACTAATAAGTAAAGTCTGTATAATATTTATCAAATGGTCTTAAACTATTCGACGTATAAAAAATACGATAAACTGCGTTCAAATAATTGGTAATTGTAATACGACGTTAGGATGTATTTTTGAGTGTATTTTATAGACTTTATTACTGGTAGACACAAAAGAAATTAATGTTGCAATTAATACATTCTATTCGCTTGGGAGAGTGATTTTAGGGTTTTAACGAATTATTCCGCATTTTATTATAATTATGGGCCGGAATTATATTATTTTGCATATTTTTTTGTGGCTATGCAGTCAGGCGGGGGTTCGAAATCTTTACAAATCATGAAACCGTTTAATTAATGGCAAAAGTTTTTTTAGCATATTTGAGAATATTTCGTACAATAAAGAATATATCTATTAATTTTCCTGTAACTTCAGTTGACGTCGAACGTTCATTTAGCAAGTATAAAAACATATTAAAAGACCGTGGTACAAATATGACACCAAAACACATGGGGCATAATATAGTTTTCAACTGTTCTCAAAAATGTTCATAATTAAAAATACCTTATTGTTATTAATATAATTTAATCAATTTTTTTTTTTTGACACGTATTATTTTGCTTATTTTTCGCATATTATTTTTTATCATAATATACTTATTTATATCATTTTTTTTGTATTATTTTGCATATAATTGAATATTTTTATTTCAAGAGAATATATTAATGAAAAAGCATATTTTTCGCATATTTTATTATGATTTTTAAAGAATATTTTCAAATTTTTTAGAGAATGTTAGCATCTTATTTTGGCTAGGTATTTTAAAAGAATATAATTCCGCCCCCTAATTATAATTAATGATTTCAGGTTTTAGTAAAAATATTTTTTAATGTTTATGTACCACATTGTTGGAACAACTCAGTTATCGAGTAAATAATAATACGTATAGTGACTTTAGTGTTTGAACATTTCAAACTATTAATTATATGATTTATGATAACAATTAAAAATTGTATGTAAAATAAAAAGAAAAAATGTCTGCTACGTGATTTCAATATATTAGAATTTAGAATCTTTTATTATTAATGATATGTATTATTATAGAGGTACCAACGGCGCTTTAACATAAATAGTATCTTAATTATTATAATAAACTCTTCTTTTTAATACAGCCTTGAACCATTCTATGATCCCTTGATCTAACCTAACCTAACCTAACAGGCAATAGTTGTAAATATTTCGTCGATTCGTAAACTGCATATATACATATATATATATATATATACAGGGTGATTCTTTTATCAAACAACACTCATTATTTCAAAAACTATTGATTTTTTTCAAATTTTTTTTTTTTCAAAAACCTAACCTAACCATCTTGTTCTAGAACTATATATTTTTTAAATATATTCACCCTTATATTTATCAGGTTAACCATTATCAACTTTTGATTTTCAAATGACAACCTATACTTAAAATTTCATAAACTAAAAAGGCTATTTTTTTCAATGAATTTTCACGTTTAAATTTTCATTTTTCGTTAATCCGTTTACAAGATATAGCCTCCCAAAGTTGGGTGGTTTTGGGTGGTGTTTGTGTGTTATAGGTGTATGTTAGGTGGTATTTACACACAAACACCATATAAGTGTTGTTTGATAAAAGAATCACCCTGTATAAATATAGAAAGATACGTTGGTATTTGGCAATTGTAGTTATAACAATGAATTACTACTGAATAAATATCTTTTACTGTTCCAATATAAAGCATTTTATTCATTGAATTATGTCAGGCCTTCTACCGCAATCTTCGACTTTCGGGTTTTTTTGGTTTGTGATACATTATTAGAACATAATTTTAAATATAATAGAGCTTCTATAAAAAAATTATATATTAATATGTTAATTATAATGGTATTTTATCAAGAATCATTTTTTATTCCTGAAGTTTTTAAATTATATATTAAATTATATACATTCTGTTCTAAAAAGAAAAAGTTCAATTATTTTTATATAGACCGTTAGTGTTCTTCCTTTTAGAAATGAAACTTGGCATAAGACAGTTAATTAATTTTAAATATAATTTGTGAACTTTGTATTTAAGTAATAAATTATGAAGTATTATTTACATCATTTTTACCGGCAAAATGCCATTGAAATGTTAAGGTAAAAGTGTTAATATTAATATTGGGTTACGTTTTACGTAACAAAATTTATTATTTTGACTTAATTATTTTGGTATTTCATGCAATATGACTATTATTACAAGATGTTTCTTGGGACTAATTTAAGGTTCAAGTCAAAATTGTTATGAGTATTTTTTTTTTATATATATAATAAATAGGTGACTAAAAGCATGTCAAATATTCGAATATAAGGAGCATTCATGTATAATAATGCATTTTAGAATAATTTTTATCGTTGGATTGAATTTAATATTTATTAAATATAAAAAATAAATAAATTGGTACCTATTATAGTTATATTCAACCCAAAAGTTTCAGTTAATTCCAAAAAATTATGTAAGAATTTAAATACCTATACAATATAGGTTGTAAAATTTTAAAATAATTAGACTAAAAAAAATCAATTTATTTTCTTGACATTTAAAACAATTTGAAAATTGATTTCAGATAATATTACAAGCGATCACATATTAACCAAATCTTGATTTATGTACATTTTTAGGCTTTAGGTACGTAATTTAATATTATAATATTATAGACAATTTTAATATATAATATATTTATTCAACTGCAGTCCATTGCACACAACTCTATAATTAACTGGAAGTCATGAATTTTTATAATGAAAAATAATTGTATGTACTATGCACTTAAATCAGTTAATCAATGCTGTGGTTGACGAAACTGCGTTGTTTAATATTGCCTGATAGCGAAAGTCCACACAATAAGTCACATTAGTCTCAGCCAAAATAAATTATGTTCGCAATAATTACACTACCAAATACTACGATACGACATCAACTATTGCTTATTGATAAGTAGGCAATTTCTCGTTTCAATATTCAAACAAAAATCGAGTTTCGAAAGAAAAATATAATTACATATTTTTGTCGGGAGACTGGTCGACAGTTCTGTAACTTGGTGAAACGCTGTAGGTTAGACCAATATAATATAAATTATAAGTATTAGCTTATGCGCATGAACGTGAATACTATTCTCATAAGATTCTCATAAGTTTGTCTTCATTGAGCTACCTTACAATGTAAGGTCCTTAAATACCTAAAATAAATTTGAATACATATTGTTAGCGAATAATTCAACATTTTAAATATTTACAGAAATTAAACAGAAATTTTAATTTTTTAATATTACTATAATAACAATATGAAAATTAAAAAAAAATACGGTTTAAATCATATTATTCAATATTTATATTACAGTCAACATGTGTATTTTTGAACAAGCGCGTATCCACTAGATGTTCTCTCAAAAAATTCCTAAAAAATTTTCCCAGTCATTTAATCATATCGAAATAAGTACCAACCTAAATATTAATATTTAATACCTACATTATATTGTGTATTAATATAAATACCTATTATAATTGATAAAAAATTATACATTTCAATATGATAAATTGTAAACTATTGTAGATCATATCGTTATCGTTGTTTATATTATTATCAAGACTTTTTTTACGTATAAAATATTAAACCTGATTTTTTTGGTGTGTTTTTTGTCGACTCCTGTGTACGGCGGTTCTGTGTATATACACATTACATGCCGTCTTGATATACCACTGCGGTAGTATATTAGTATAATATTATTTGTTACCAACGAGAAATAATACGTTTTTAACACCGGTGTGTGATATTATTTTAGTAAGTACTAAACGATATTAGTAGGCATTAACACGATTATATCACTAATATGACGTCTTATTTTATGAAGTATCATGTAAAATATATGATATTGTAATAAATTATTCTACAGTATTATTGCGTACCGGTAAAACATATTTTTCTTATTGTTTTCAGCGTAGGTAGAGGCGAATAATTTGCCTACGACTGCGTAGCAGCAGCGGTTGTTCCCATAGGCACATAACATTATACACGTAACATATACCTAGTTTTACATTATTTTTGTTTGTTGCTGCACCGCTGCTGCTGCAATGCCATTAGTCACCGGATTCTTTTCGGTGACTATACCGGAACAATAATAATAATATATTATGTACACACACACTGCAGCATGTTTTATATGCACACATATTGTTATTCTGTACCTACCGAGTGCCGAGTACACGTGCGTGGGTCCTAATACCTACCTGTGTATGTATAGTAACTAAGCGTTGTCCGATAATAAATGACCATAATACTATATTGTACCTATGCATAGTTATTACTGTTTGAGGTTCGAAAGCCAAACCCATAGTACGCTTAAAATAATAAATTGTATGTACTAATTTAGGGTTAAAATTTGAATGTCCTTAAATAATATCAAAAATTATTTTTCAGGAATGCATAATATAATATGAGCTAAAAAATCTTAAAAATTCCCCGGAATCGACCGAGGATTTCTTTGGAAAAGAAAAATAATTTTTGAATCTTTTTCATAATATTATACTAGAAATATGATAAAAAATTAATAATGCTCTAAAGCCGTTTAAAATAGTATTAAACATCAACAAGTAACAACCTCAAAAAATGCAAAAAAATATCACTGTTATCACAGTGTTTTACTAGAAACACATGTTTATATTAGAAAGCATCGTGTCAAGTATTTTATACAAAATATATTAATGCACCGAAATCCGAGTCCTAATCGTTTCTACAATAAAGATGATATATACCTATATATAGACTTTTGCAAGTCGTACGAGTAATATATGCACTGTTGTGAAAATGACGGAAATGTTTGTTTTGTTATTGCTTACGTCATTTTCCCGTGGCCACGTGAAACTTTTAAATACCGGACACTTTCCACTTTCGGCGCAGAAATTTATTTGGCCATTCGAAGGTGTTTGCAGTTATTTATAGGTGACCGTTTGTAGATTATTCTTGACAAAAAATGACAGGTATTTAGAGGATGTGTCCATTAGAGGAGCTTTCACTGTATTATACTCGCATACCTATTTGGTGGAATTTTGACGGGATATTGTGGTTCAGAGGTGTCATACGATTGATATAATAAAATAAAAGGAAATGAGATTTCGCATCAATTATACTAAATGTACTTACCTATAATTTGCACAACCAAGAGATACATTTAAGATACATATTATGTAATCTACACCTAAAAAAAATTAGTAAAAAACATGTTACACGCATTGAATTTAAATTATGAGAACTTACCTCGTATATTTATCGTGTTCACATCCGTTGTAAGACATATAACGTGAATAAGTAAATTTGGTTGTTTTTGATAAAATTAAAAATTGGACTATTAAATATATGCATATTTTATTATTAACTGAAATATTACTAATTTATAAAAAAATACATAGATACCTACAATAATAAATTATAAACGTACTTAATATTTATATTTTTCTGGAAAAGTATCTAATGTATCCAATCTAGATTAAAATGAATTTGATTGTTGAATAAAATACATAAGAATAAGTTTTAAAAAATATATTATTAATTATTTTAATACTTAAATTGAAATTTTGATAGGGTAAAAAATAGCGTAAGTTATCAAATTGTATTTTTAGATGTGGCACAAATGATATTTTTTGTTTTTGGGGTGAATTAAACACATATACGACTATACATAAAGTTCCCATCTTATACTTACCTGAATTATTTGATTTACTCGCAAAAAAACTAGCTAAATTAGTATATATTTAGGTATTTGGAATTCGGAATTTGGTTGGTTGTGATTTTTTTTCTACAGATAACTAGAATTTTTTCTATTTATTTTCCGATTTCACTAGAAATTCCAAACCATCAGCCATATTTCACAGTATAACCATAGAATGCAACTGGACCAAAAATAAAGATGCCTTATACGTCGGAGATATTGTGAAGAACCTCTAAATGTACAATGAAAGATATATTTTTTTATCGCCTATCATCAGCCACTGAACATTTAAATTTTGGTCATATTTTAAATCCATTGTTGTGAAGTTTACATATTATGAAATAAGATTCTTAAAACTTAACCTAAGTATAACATCGTTGAACCTGCTGCTGCTGTTATTATGATAAAATTGAATGTCCAAACGAACGGGTTCATATTATTTCTGGAAAAGTAAAAATTATAATATAATAATTTTACACAAATATATAATATTATTCCTAAACCTATGATGTAACAACACTACATTGAACCTCGATCATCCGAAAACCTGTTGCACCTTTTATTTTCAACCTTTTACACCAGCTAATTTTATACCGTCTGTAGCTAGCAATAACGTTTCGCGGAATACCTTCGTAAAATACGATACATGAATGTCACGGCGACGATGATTCGGCAGTTAAACAAAGTGTATTATATTCTATACCTATGTTGTGAACGCATAATTACATTTTTTTTTTATGATTTCTGGTACATATTATTATGCTTGTTAATATCTTATAGAACTCCTTTAGTAGTTTAGTCTCTTGCGGTAGGTATTTTATCTTGTTTATCTCACAAATGATTTATACCACTCATTTATTACGACGGCTTCAACCCACCGCTTCAGTCTTCTTTTTAGCTGGGTTTCATAGATATCATGCTGAATTCAAATTATTTTCTGTTTTTTTGTCCAGTAATTTTCCAGTATAGTATTATATATATATATATATAGCTAACTCAAAGTCTGAATCGTCGCAAACAAAATTGTATTCTTCTGTTTAAGTAAAAGTTTTCAATTATTATATCAATAAAGCAAAACTTCAGATGAACTGCACTGCAATTTCAAGCTCTCAAACTTGTATACAGTTTGCTCATACTAGGCGCACTCGTTATTATATATATATAGGTATAAATCGCGATCTTTATACAACACTGAGTAGACTCTAATTATTAATAGATTGCATTTTTACAATATTTTGTTTTAGAGAAATATGCTTTGAATTTAGAACGACAATATTATCACGCATTAAACCGTTTAAACGAAAATTAAAATACCTACTGTGTGACTAAATGTAAATTTTAATTAAAAATATTATTTTATAAACTGAGATCGGACATCACATTGAGATAAGCTACAGTTTCTAATTTATAAAATCAACATTCTATTTAAGTATACATGTCAAAAGTGGAATGGGTATTATATGTATATAGTTAGCTAAAATAATATATATATACACTGTTTTTGACGCAAGCCACTGCAAATTGTCGGGATGACTGGTGATGTAGTGTAGATATGAATGTCTGACGTACCTATGATTTACTTAATTCGAAAGCGATCTAAATATTGTATAATAATAATTTGACGTTTTAAAAACGACTCCAAGCTCATTTAAATTTCAATAGTACGCTTATTTCTAAAATAAAATCGACCGTTTTACTATTTCAGTGAACGCCATGATATTTCATTAGTGGCCCAAATTCTATAATTATTAAATAATATATGCAGAAGAATGTTTTTTTGCTGTAATTTATCTGCAGCATTAACCTGTATGCATTAAGATTGAATAATATACAGAACAAAAAAGATTTAACTAGAGATATACCTTATGATACATACTTATATACCTAAAAACAGTTTAAAAAAAATAACTAGTAAAACTCACTTAAAATTAACTAATAGTTATATCGTTACACTATCTAACTACTATTTTTCTACTTTTGTGTATCAAAAATATGTTAATTATTAGTTATTAAATGTCGGGTAACTTTCAAATCAGCTGATAATTGACTCAAATTAGTGTTTATTTTAAAGGGGTGTCGTGAGATCATTAATTTTATTTTCGATTTTTTTTTTAGTGTCGCGACACTAAACAGTTTAAGAAATGATGAATTATAATTTATAATATGCTGCTGATATGTAAAAACAGACACATTATCACGAAGATCAGTTTAAATATTAATCTGATTCACTACAGATATGGTTTATTTACCGATAAATTTTTGTGACTTTATATTTTTTAGGTTTTTTAATGACTAATTACATAGATAACATTATTATATTCTGTTCGTCTAGATTTAAACTTTAAAATTCCGATGACATTGGCACTTCACTCATCCAATTTTCTGACGTTCAAATCCTTTACTAAAAAAAAAAAATCAAAGCTTTCATAGTTGTGTCCTCATGCTTAGGTGCTAAAAACTTGGAAAACTAAAAAATTGGTTGTCGTCGAATAAATGTCATCGATTGTGAAAAATTGTTATAACGTATGAATGGATATTACTATTATAATTTTATACAATTATTATATTATATATATATTATATATATTAATGTACTTCAGACATTATTCCAACCTCCAATAATATTGAATTATTTATTTTTCCGAAATCGCGATTTTTACAATCTGCGCAGTTTACTTGGATAAAGAGTGTAGCGCATTATTTGCGTCTGCAACAGGTGTTAGATAAACAGATCACCCTGTAGGTCTGGTAGGTACTTATATGATAATATTATTGTAATACGAAAAACGCGTATGGTTTTGTTGTTTTACATAATAAATTTATAATATACTTTAACGTGCGTAATATGTATGTATATGCATGGCTATCGTACGTGGTAGAAAAATTACGAGATACCTATAGGTACACGCACAGACAATCGCACGTTACGCTTTATGCTCCAGATACCAGAGCATCGAATTCTCTACCATACACGCGGTTCCTATATATTATATTATACATAGTTGTTTTAATTTTTTTAACCCACACTGGATCGTCATCGAACCGATTATGATGTCATGCCACTGTTGCCTTTGTTTCATCAGTACTTATATGTTTTTAAACAATTATTATTATATAGGTACCTATTAATACTATAACATCACAGATTAAATCCATCGTTTGTTTAAAATATTAGTCTTAATATTCAGTCATATCAAACAATTCAAAATATCAAATAGATATTAAAATATTAGTTTTTTTTAACAGCTAGAGAATTTTTTTAGACTTCCTCGATACATTATATAACAATACGAAATCAACGCTACAGTTAGGTTTTGTACTTTTAGTGTAAACATAGGATTGGTATACAATTCAAATGGAAAACAAACTTAGGATGATTGCATATAAATTGTAATAAATAGATTGTTTTTATGAAGTTGATCAATTATATGATTAATGAGTTACGAGCCATGATATTTTGTAGAATTGTGTAATATCGTATTAAAAAACATCAGCTAATAACGATATTTTAGTAATAGCTGTACCCACGTGGTTGCTAGCACTTAAAATAAAAAATACAAATTGTATATATAGCTGCTTTTTTAAAGTCAGTATATTGGACTTTGTGCATTTGATTTAAAGTTTATTTTTTGTTTCCATACCTACTATAAAATAGGTATATATATAGTATAATATACGTATGTTGAAATTATTTTTTATAGCCCTCAATCATTTTAATTTGATAATTTCTTAAAATTTTAAATAATATATTATTTTATCACTGTTGATATTGTGTAACGTTCTATCAACAACAATAATAATACCTAATATTGCGTATAAAAATCATAATTACAGGCATATGTATTGTAACGTATTAATATTAAGTCCTTAGTCCATCAAAGAGAATTACTTTCGGTATTGCATTATTGTCATGTTTTATAATTAAAAACGAATATTGTTTATCATTGTCTGCGCAATTAATTATTACACGATACCAAGTGTGATCGGTATACTAAGGAATTATCCAGAATTTTGTTTGTATATGTCATATTATACACAAAATGTTAATATATAGAAAAAAACATAATATTTTACTATTATTATTATTATTATTACGATTGCCGTTAAATATGTTTTACGGTATTAAACCATGATTATGTGTTTGGCATATCTTATTTTTTTACTATGCATTTATTGCTACATTAAAAACGAAATGACGTTTAACATAGTTTCGTGCACATTTTTTACACCATATATTATTACCTATTTTTTGTATCTTTAACAATAACCGTAAAGTAATTTAATTTAAATTTTAATAACGTTACCTATATTATTATGCACAAACAGTCTTAAAAGGGAAATTTAAATTCACCAAAGATGTAACTAACATCGTATACATACTATATAATGTATTCTTTATATTATTATTAACTATAATACACAGTATACAGTGATTTATTAGACGATTATTTTTAATCTCATTAAGTTATTAAGTATGGGTATCGAGAGTTAAAATTTTCGTAAAAAAAAAAAATCGTTGCAGGTAGAAATTTTGTATTATTATTATTATTTATTTGTTTTCATTTAAAATAGAAATGTATACATACATGTAAATTATTACAATACTTATACTTAATTATTTAATGTAATTGGCATTATATATAAATGATTGTCTCCGTAAGCTAGGCTTGTTGTGGAGACAAGGTTCTTAAAAATATCTCGTACATTTACTAAATAATTAAATTAACACATTATAAGTTGATCATAGTTGATTAAGTTAAAATAAGCTATCATAAATATAAATTTTTAAATATTTTAGAATTACATAATAAATATAACAATTTGACTGCAATACAGATATAAAAAAATTATCTATGTTAGTAATTTAATTTTTTCATTTACCATTTTCTTATAAAATCTAAAGATTCTAAACAAACCAACGTCAATATTTAATTCCATATCCATCTTAATTCCAGCATTCAAGGGGTTTCTTTTATTAAGAATAAAAAGAATAAAATGTATTAAGATACAGACGTTTAAGTGTTTCTTCGCTTATGTCATATTATTATTTTCTTAATTATGACGCTCAGATCGCGATCGGAGTATTAATTTTTTTGAATCGGTGACATTAAATTTATTAAATAATAAAAATTGCATTTGTTTGAAAAATTTTGGACACAATGTTTGAATTAATCACAAAAAATTAAGAACAATAATATTGACAATAATACTACATTCATTGAAATTTCGATTTTAAAACCCACCCGTACTTAGTTATGACAAGTCCTCTAGAATTTTTCACCTGGAAATCTTCACATTTTTGAAACACTAAGCAATTGACAATTGCTACCAATTTTCAATTACACGATTGTTAATGAATTTTAAATTAGCATGAAGTGATTGGTACATTAAATTAATATTACAGTAAACGTTTTAAACTTGGATGTTTTTAAAATAAATGCTATTTTACGTACAAATGATATTAATAATATAAATTATAAGTTTTTTGAAAAAATACTTAATATTAAAAAAATAAATATTATTTCAAATAATGAAACAATTTATTTTAGTCTTATAATATTTTTATTTTTAATTATTTTACAGATTCTTCCGATATTGTTGATTGTAAATTGAAATTGATTTTGGGATTAATATGGACGTTAATTTTACATTACTCTATATCAATGCCAATGTGGGATGGTGAATTTGGTGGGGAGCAAGCACCAAACGAAAAAGGAGCCACACCGAAACAAAGGTAATATACAGTTTAAAATAATTAATAAATAACATAATATTATTATCATAGATTTGAAAAAATATATCTGCGTTAAAAAAATCTATGTTTTCTTCAACACGCCATTCTTATTATTGTTGATCAAAGTTTAATGGCATGTATCAAGGTATTGATAAAATTAATTATTAATTGCTCTATTTTTGTGGTTTTAACTTATAAAATAATACACTTTTATTGGGAAAATAGAAACAGAAATGTAGGTACAAACATTTCGGTGTTGTACAATTATTAAGAACGTTTTACATTTTTAGCAACACAATTGAGAACAATTGTCAGCAGATCAAAGAAACAATATTTTGACTTTAAATTTAAATGATTGAGAACGATTTATCGAGTGACGTTGCCATTTATCTTAAATTTTAGTAATAATTTTTAGGGCTGGGATTTTGATCTAAGGACATACTTTTTTCGGTGTTTTGAAATGTTGCTGATTAAAACTGATTTTTTTGCATTTCTTGATAAAATTCGCCTTAAATTTGTTTATAAAATGAACGAAAATTTTTTCGATTACCTAACAATAGACTGTAACCAAAAACTCAAAGAAATATAGTAATTGATATTTATATATAAATTGTATACTTTATATTTTTAATTAATGTGGCAACGTTGCATAAAAGTTAGCAGGTAAAAACGTTCTCAATCGTGTTTTTAAAAAAGGTATAGCCGATAAGGACCGTTCTCAATTGTATTCTACCCAAACATTTACGTGTGTCGAAATGCATAATACATATTACGCCACAACTGTAGTAGTGTTAAGGGCGCAGACGGTATGGAATGTTAAGTAGGTAGGTTGTAGGTAGTGTATCCGACGAATAAGAATAGTCGAAGGGTGTTGTGTTGGACATAAAATGAAAGGATTAAAATATCATTGTCGTCTGCCATGGCTAAATAATAATAATATAATCTTGAACCATGTTATCGTTTTCTGTACACTTTACATGTTAAAAAAATACATACTGGACGAAACAAAATGAACATCAACTGATTTAATGCGTTTTCTGTGTAAGACACGTGAGTTACTTGGGACATTAAAATACCCACAAGGGCATGGTATTGCTGAGATTAAATCTAACAAAGGATTAAAAATATATAATACGATGGTAGCGATCGAACGATGAATTTTCGTTTTCAGCCGTAACCTACCCATAATAATTGTATGAATAAAAAAATAAAATATTAAAATACTAAAATCTACGTGTTGTTTAGATTGCTGAATTGGATCCAGAGTAAGGTTCCTGACATACCGATTTCGAATTTCACTACAGACTGGAACGACGGAAAGGCCGTCGGTGCTTTAGTCGATGCAGTGGCTCCGGGTAATTATAAGACCTGCAACGTCATAGTTTTGTTAACAAAATACTCAAAGGCCTTTTAAATTGTAATCATAATTTATATTTGTATAGGCTTGTGTCCGGATTGGCAGGACTGGAAATCCAACAACGCACTTAAAAATGCATCAGAAGCCATGGGCTTGGCTGATGATTGGCTTAACATCAAACAAGTAAATAATACTAACACTGTCTTAATTGTGTTCAAATGAACGTAACAACAATCATTAATCATTATAAACTATGTTTTCAGCTCATCAAACCCGAAGAATTGGTCAGCCCCAACATGGACGAACAATCCATGATGACTTATCTATCTCAGTACCCGAACGCAAAGTTGAAACAAGGAGCACCGATTAGATCGAAAACGAACCCGAGCCGGTATGTACAATAGCATTATATTTTGATCGTACAAAATTAAGTATTTAAATCAAAATCGGTCTTGTAAAATATGATTTTTAAAAGTATTCAAATACAGATACTTCAGATACTTATGTTCAATAGTATGTATTTAAAATAATCTTCTGTTTTCATGTAGAAGTATTTTAATTTTTGCTTGAGTATAATAAATTCACAGTAAAAAAATATATTTAAATATATATTCTCAATTTTTAGTTAGAGAACCAGTATTTGAAAATGATTAGGTATTTTATTTTAAATATACACTCTTGAAAAAATTATTTAAAATATTTTGTTCAAGTACTTTTTTCAAAAATATTTACAATACGTAATTGATTACCCACTTAAAAAGTATTCAAATAATATTACTCAAGTATCTATTTTAACAAGACTACCTAGTACCTACTTAGCATGTTCGACTTCATATTAATATATTATAATATTTTCTGTATTTCGTTTAGCGTTCGTGTTTATGGTCCCGGTATCGAACCCTCTGGGCCGACTGTGGGAGCCAAAACGAATTTCACCGTCGAAACATTTTCCGCCGGTAAAGGCACAGTCAACGTGTCTGTGGAAAACCCCAAAGGAAAAGCCGAACCGGTAAGCATCTAACTGACAAAATGATATCCTTCGTAATCAAATGTTTTTTTTTTTCAATTTTTAGGTTGATCTGGTTTTCAACAACGACCGAAGTCAAACATACACGGCAACGTATAAACCAGTCGTCGAAGGACCGCATAAAGTGCATGTCAACTTTTCCGGCGTCCCGACTCCGAAATCTCCGTATCACGTTAACGTGGACACGTCGGCTGGCGATCCAAACAAAGTAAATGTCTTCGGGCCTGGTATACAGCCCGAAGGCGTGTTCACGAACAGACCAACTTATTTCGAAATCCATACGAAAGGTGATTAAATTGTTATATATTATGATGCCTTGGGAGATATTTCAAATCTGAACACGATGTTTCTATTTGTTAAGATGCCGGAAAAGGTGTTCCGGAGGTGATAATTCTCGATCCGGCTGGCCGAGAGAACACGATACCAGTGAAGCTCAAGAAAGAACCTAACGGAGTGTATAGATGTGATTACACGCCGGTGGTCCAGGGTGTGCACTCAGTCAATGTTTTCTTCGCAAATCAACCTGTGCCGCTGAGTCCATTCGCAGTCGGCGTATCTAATGGTATGGCATATGATATTCAGACAAAAGGATATTAGTATTTTTTTTTTTTTTTTTTTTTTATCAAAAGTGTAATTCAAACACATGTGTGGTATTATTTCTGTACAGCATCTGACGCTAAACGCGTAAGAGCCTTTGGGCGAGGTATACAACCACACGGCCTCAGAGTCCAAGATGAAGCCAAGTTCAAAATTGTAACCGAGGGAGCTGGCGAAGGCGTTCCCGAAGTGAATGTAATCGGACCTGGTAAAATTCTAATCAGTGTGTTTTGTTACGACGAACTCCGTTATCGGATATAGCCCTCATAACCTGTGAATGAGATTAGCCCCGATATTATGTACATTATCAACCGGAAAATAAATATTAGCATGCTATACTATTAATTTAGATTAATTCGGAATTCCGCAACAAAACAAATGGTTAAACAATTTTTATGATTGCCAAAAAATCTTATAAAATATAAAAAATAAACTGTGAAACTAAAATATATATATATTATAAAATTGATAAATATAAATGTAAATTAAGATTAAAAGTGAATTTACTACTGAATATAGTTGACACAGTCTATTGGGTTCTAATACGAGTATGGTTTATACATTTTAAATGATCTTTGTATGACGACTGATATTGTGGTTGTATATCAATTAAATAAATAAATTAAATATCAATATAAAAATAAATAGTTAAACATTACTAGGTACTCTACATTAATATTCGATTCAGTATCGACAGTATCGTTATGAATGTTATGGATTTTTTGTTTATAAATTTGGTAAAATTACAACTCTGGTGCATCTATAATTATTTTGCTATCACTTAGCTTTTATTTTTCGGCTATTTCATTTAATATTTTTTTACAATAACATAATACACATGGAAAAAAATATTTTATATTATTTTCTTTTTTTCTTTTAGCTATGAACTAATACAAAATACTTTATGTTTCTACATTTCATCAAAATTCTATATTTATATTTCTTATTGTAATATTTGTTGTTGTTATATAGTATTAACTAGTTTTAATGCTGTTAATTTGGATTAAGCTTAACGAGAAATAATAATATAATATACAGTGAAACCTCTAAATACTGGACACTCTTGGTCGCCGTAATTTTGTCCGTTTTTTAGAGGTGTCCACTATTCAGAGTGGGGGGGGGGGGTGTAAAATTTTGAAAATAACTCAGAGAAATTAAAAATTTCATTTTATGTACAACATTTCTCGTATTATTTATACGGGGGACGAAGTGGCCGAGCGGTCTAACGCGTCGGCTGTGTGGATCAGCCGGACCGTGTTCGATCCTCGACCATCGGGTGGCATTTTTTTCCGGGCTAGTCACGGTGTCTGGAGAACAAGTGCCACCATCCCCCACTCCAGGGCATGGCAGAAACCTACGGGTGCCCCATTAGAAATTCTACCAAACAGATCTCCGGTGTAGGTTAGGTTAGTACACCCGGACAATAGCGCCACACGAGTATTTTTTTTTATTATTTATACAATACTAAAATTTATAATAATGATATTTTGTATTTTTGTATTATTAAAATTATGATATAAAACTAGGATATTACGTATGTAAAAATTACTAAAAATGTTAAAAAATAAAAATAAATATTTATTAAAAAAATCAGTTACAGAACATAAACTAGAAAATGTTTTCATCGATGCGATAATAAACGGATAAGATAAACTATAATTGTATTTTTCGCGACACACCCACGGTTTCTACATCATTAACGATGATAATCGGCGATCACCGGCCTTTCTTACGTCCGGCGAGCTGCCCGCCGTGCTTTGTCGTGTGTTCAGCCTTTGAAATATTTATTTTTCACACGATTATTCTATATATTTACGATAATAATTGTCAAAATTAAAATTAGGTTGCCATAAAAGTGTCCGTTATTTAGGGGTTCTCCTATATGAAAGTAGTGAAAATGTCCCCATCCCCACAAAAATATTGAATTACCACTGGATTATGTGGAAAAAAATAATCATAATAATTTTATTTTTAAACTGAATCGGCTTATGTTGACTTTACCTGCAGTACGCAAGAACTCGTAACAGAAACAATATATTTTATCTCGGATCTAATTACTATTAGAATAAACTTAGACAGACTTAGTGGTTAGTAATATACCCTAAATGTTTTGTTTTCGCGTAGGCGGAGTCAAAGAACCCGTAAACATGAAGAAACTCGATGCACACACGTATGAAGCAACGTACTACCCAAGGAAAGTCGGCCGCCACGTTGTGATGGTGACGTTTGCAGGGGTGGAAATCCCTAAAGCACCTTTTGAAGTGCACGTCAACCCATTCAAAGAGACTTTGATTCGTGCTTACGGACCTGGACTTACCGGAGGCATAGTTTCACATCCAGCGATGTTCACTGTCGAAACTAATGGAGAAACCGGTTCACTAGGCAAGTAAAAACCACTAAAGCAATCGCAGGGGTAGTTTACGATACTTTCACGAATCCTAAACTTATTTTTACAGAAGTTTGACAGCCTTAAGGTTTTATTGATTATCAAAATCAGCAAACATACATATCATGTTTAACGATATTATCCATATTTATCAACATAATAACTATTCATTACACCATTCTAATAACCATTCGTACAGAAAACCGTTCGTAACATCACTCGTCTACTTCTCGAGATATATTTATGACATTAAAGTCAAACTTTTAGAGACTAGCTATTGAGCAGAGTGTCGCTTCTATTTTTTATGCAGTGGTGGGACCGAAGCTTTTATGGCTGATTAGTTTATCAGATATAAAATGGGCACCACAATTTATGATACTAAAATAACTATACATTTTTAAAAATGATTTCAGCATAATATATCTGTTTTAAAAATGTTCCTTTTTTGAATTAACATGTACACAAATAAACATTTTCCTTTTAATTCCTGTTCATGAATTGACTGGCACATTACCTATTACTCAACTGATTTATTATAAAATAATATAAAATATCAGTCTTCACTCGAAATTGAAATATTTTTTTCTTCAACAAATAAAAAGCAGTGACCAGAACTTGATCTTGTTATTATGTTTACACTAAGTAATAATATTTATTTGGAAATATATTTTAGAAATAATTTTACCAATATTAATTTGTGACGAAAACCGTTACGTTTGCAGGATTCAGTATCGAAGGACCTTCAAAGGCTAAAATCGATTGCCAAGATAACGGGGACGGATCGGCGGACGTCAGGTACTATCCGATGGCGCCAGGAGAGTATGCCGTGCACATATTATGTGATAACGAGGACATACCTAAGTCACCTTACATTGCCAACATTTTACCTAGTACTGATTTCTATCCCGACAAGGTACAAAGATATCTCATGCAACGATTATTGTTGATAATTATTTTTAATAATTATGTGCTTACGATTGATGTGTGGGTAGGTAAACTGTTACGGAAGTGGATTACAACCAAATGGCGTCATACAAGGAAAACCGGCTGAATTCGTGGTGGATACGAAAAAGGCCGGAGTAGCTCCACTTGACGTCAAGGTAACTTCAGGAGGAGAAAAATACTTGCCTTGTCCTTATATATTTTAATGATATGTAATATGTATTACACCATGACGAAAAATGTTTTATTTAGCTTCTCTTCTATTTTACCTATCGCTAAAATAGCCTTGCTAGCAACTAGCCCATACTTCTATCAAATTTGTTATACAAAATTCATACTGCTACCTTTATGAATAATAACTTCTTAACTCTTCAAATGAAATCTTAACAAGTTTGCGATCATATTTTTTTTAAAGTATGAATAGTTAATATTTAAGCGTAAAACATTGTCATAACACTCATAATCATAGCCCTCTTCGTCGTTTTACAATCATTAATAAAATACTAACTTAATATTTAAAAATATTTAAAACATATTTTTTATAGATCATCGATTCAAATGGCAACTTCGTAGAACCCGTGTTGAAAGACAACAAGGATGGTACGTTTTCCTGCAAATACGTCCCAAAGTCGATCGGCAAACACACGTTACAGGTAAATCACGAAAAAAAAAATGGCCGCTACCGATTTGCGCACTAATTCAAAAAAAAAAAACAACTTGTTTGGGCACTCGCTTGGAAACAGTTGAGCCATAACCATACACATGGTTTGCTCTCAGTTACCCTTTAGACTTTAATAATTTTATTTTATTTTATAGTTTAATACCTTGAATAATATTAATGTTTGATTACCAACAAGTAAATTATTTAAGTACTTACATATATTTACTTTCTCCTCTAATAGACAGTACTGTCTATGAATGTATTCATAAGTGTGATTAAAAATGCATGTTAATACTTGCATATTAATAATTGTTAATAAATAATATTTAATACTTGTTCAAGTTTTTTTTTTTTAGTTTAAACTTTGTGTTACGATTAGTTTAATAATTATGTGAAATTAAATACAAAATATAAATAAGCTATTTACAAATAAGAAAGAAAAGAAGATGTCTGATTAGATTAAAAATCCTGTATGATTGAAAAAGGATAAAATGTACAAAATCATTTTTTTTTTTTTTTTAGTTGAAAAGATATTATTAGTATCGATACTCGATAGGAATGTTGGAAAATTTTAAAGGGGAAAAAAATTAATCCCGTTGGGCTGATAGGCTAGGGCATAATAAGATTAGGTGTCACTTGCTTAAGTTAAAAATGTATGTTAATTTTAATTTCAATTTTAATATAATATGATTGGTAAATATATTGTAAACATTTTAGGGCAATATACGTGTCTATTAAATTCAGTAATAACAGTTTCTTATAATTTGTATGTATTTAATTTGGTCTACATTCCGCAATCTTTATCCATGAATATTAACACCAATCTGTCACCAAGATAAAATAATATAATTATTTTTGTGTGCGCAAACCAGTTGTACATTTAATATAACCGTCAGCGCAAACGAGTTTCGATTTTTCAGGTAAAAATTATAGATTGTGCGCAAACAAGTTGCAGCCAAAAAAATAACATCAAAAGCTCACCCTGTTGAAATCATTTCCAAGTACTCTTGAAAATATAACTTTATAGATTTTGTCTTGTGCTGTTTTCATATTATATAGGTTAGTTACGGAGGCGTCGCTGTACCAAAAAGTCCGTTCCGCGTATTCGTGTCACAGCCGTTGAACGCGAATAAAGTACAAATATTTGGACCAGGTATCGAATCCGGTGTCAAGACCAATAAACCCAATCATTTCACCATCGATTGTTCAGAAGCCGGGATCGGTAAATTAGTTCACATATTATAAATACACGGATTATTATTTTATATACAATGAATTAATGTGTCTATAGGAACTGTGTTTTTATATACCTAAGTTATTAGAATGACGTGATACATAATAATATGTCATATAACAAGTCTTTTGAATATTATTTATTATTATAGAAATTCTAAAATCAAATTGACAAAAATTAAATTTGAGATTCTTATTTTAATTTTATCTACTGTAATTGATAGTAGGTTATCTCGGTGGCGTCATTTTCAGGCTTTGAAAGGGGGGGGGGGCAAAAATTTTGACCGGCCCAAAGGCCATAATTTAAAAAAAAAACCACTCGCTAACAATTACATTTTTATCTCAGTACAAACAGTCTTCTTACATCTTACACAATTATATACATACTAGTTAGTTATCTGTGATAACTGTGGTTACTTTAGGCATGAATAACACATTTTTTTTGAAAGATAACAATGACTAATTAATACATAGGTATATAAAATATAATATGTAGAGGAATACCCTATATTACCTATTAGTATTTAGCATTGAGTAATTTTAATATATGCTCAATGCTATTAGCTACTATATGATGACATATTCTAAGGGTAATTTTACCCCGGTTTATGTTTTATTTGCACCAAATATGAGTTAATGGTATTAACAAAAAATAAAATAAAACATACAATACTTTATTGTATATTTATCATTAATAAAAGTTTTTTAAAAGTTGCTTAAATGCTAGGCAGTGACAGGTTCTTATTATTCTGTTAAATACCAACTTTGATAGTTTGATAACATAAGGCCCATGTAATAATTATTTTCAATTCTATTTTTAAACTTGTAACAATGAGTTATCAACAAGCCCGGACACAAGGTTAGGTCCCGCCACAGCTATTGATAATAATAAAATACATACGATAATATTATTATCTATAATCTATAGCCGTGGGTCCCTCATTTTAAATTAATCAGAAATTTGGATTTTTATGTTTAATAATATTATATACTTATTACTTATTACTTATTAGTTATTCCGTTATTCGATAACGACAATAACATTTTAATTTATAATTTCACAATAATATTAATAAGTAAATATTTTATACGAGTAGCGGCCTACAGGGAGGCGGGAAACCCTGTTTCCCACTCGTCCAGTCCACCACTGCACATACAGAATACAGGTGTCAGATACCTTATAATTATTTACGTGTTAGTTGGAGCCACGAATCATGATTATATTCTATTTAGCAATGACATGAATGTCATGAATCATTTTTGCGTGCTTGTGGCCCAAAACTAGCACCATATACCCGGCCCGGGCCGGCCAAGTCGACCGGCCCGATAGTAGCCCACTAATGACAAGGGGGGGGGCAAATGCCCACCTACCCTACCCCCCCCAAATGACGCCACTGGGTTATTTACTATCACTGTAGGTTATTTTGAATAATAAATTAGACAATAATTATTACAGATAAATATTATAAGTACAATGTATAATAGACCTAAGTAAACGATACTTACAATAATAAATTGACAAATCGATAAATTAATGTATCACATTACTAATATATTGATAAAAAAAATTATACCTATATACTGATAAATATTAATGTAACTACCCAAGTCATGATATAATATTATGTTTTACCTTCAACAACAATATAAAACACCGTGGGAATTAGTATTTATTGTTGTACCATTTTGTACTTGAAAACAGACATAGGTAATAAACTAATAACATTTGAAATTTAAGAACCAATTAGGATTGCATAAGTAATGGAGTGTTTTTAGGGGGCTTTGGTTACTAACCTTATCGCAATTGATTGAAAAGTCTGAATTGGCCTGATGTTCGAGGGTTTGGCTGGGCCCCAGATTGCTATTCCATAAGACCAGACTGGTCTTATAATTGACATATATATTATAATAAGTTTGTTTTGGTGTGGTATTTTGGAGTTGAGGAGTGGTCGGAGGAGGTGAAGTCTATTGTTCGCTGATTTTCTTTTTTCTTTTAGGTTGGGGCCCAAGGTAAGTTTTTTATCGAGTGTTATGCCTAAGTACTTTATTTCAGTTTGGACAGGGATGGAGGCGTTGTTCATGATTAATTGAGGGCATTCACGGGGAGATTGTTTTAACGTGAAAGTAACTTGAACAGATTTGTCAGTATTTATTTTGATTTTCCATTTTTTGGCCCATTCGTCTATTTTATTAGCATGATCCTGGAGTGTAGCTGAAGCTAGGATAGGATTTGAACTAGAGGAAAGAATAGCTGTGTCATCGGCGTATGTTGCAAGAAGGGTGTTACAAGATTGAGGAATATCTGCTGTGAATATATTATAAATACTAATCTGCAGAACTCCAGCATATTTTGAGTGAGTAGATGAGATATCGTTACCATGTCGTATGACAAACGAATGATTTTGTAGATACGATTTTATAATAAAATAGTAGGGACCTTGTATGAAAAGTTTTAATTTGTTTAGTAAGCCATCGTGCCAGACTTCATCGAATGATTGAGAAATATCTAAAAAAAGTCCAGAACAGTACTCTTTGTTTTCGAGGGCAGTTGAGCTTTCGTCGGTAAGACGATGGACTTGATGATTGTTGAGTGCCTATTTCTAAATCCAAACTGATTATTTGGTATGATTTAGTTGTTTTGAAGGATGGGACGTAGTCTTTTCAGGAGGGCCTTTTCAAAAAGTTTACCAAGAACTGGGAGTAAACTTATGGGACGGAATGATGAAGATAAGTGTTTAGGTTTATTTGGTTTGGGTACAAGTATAATGACTGCAAATTTCCAGATTTTTGGGAAGTGAGATAATCTTAGCATAGAATTATATATGTGGGTGAGCAATGTTATAGTTTTGAGAGACAGATTTTTCAGAATTTTATTTGTAATGAGGTCATTTCCAAGTGCCTTGCCTGGGGGTATTTTTTTAATTATAAACTGAATTTTACCAGGAGAAATGGTTTTAGCAGGTATAGACAGGTTAGAGAGGGTATAAGAGGGAGCTGTTAGAAATCGTTGAATTTCGATAATTGAATCGTTTTCGGGATCGGTGCACAAATGATGTTGAAATGTTTCAGTCAATTGAGAAGCAAACACATATGATTTGTCTTTGTCTGTAATAGCTAGTTGACCGTTTTCCTGCCTGAGAAGTGGGATTTTGTCCCTGTATCTGGTGAGCCTTTTGGTTGCTTTCCAAAGAGAGCCGTTATTAGGTTGCAAAGATTTCATATATAATTGAAATTGTTCAGATTTGTGGTTATGTAGTTAATATTTCAAAAGATTTGATAAAAAATTAAAATTTTTCTTTATGACTAGGCAACCTTGTACTTTGCCATTTGGCTCGAGCATGACGTCCAGTAATGGAGTGTTATGAAGTAGTTGTGATACAATTTTAGATAACCAAAAATAACACGAAAACACATTTTAAAATAAAACACTAATCGTTATGTCCACACATTATACACTTGCACCAAGGTCATCCATTGGTCTGTAAAACTTTTTTTGATTTAGTCTCACAAAAAATCTATTTTTATAAATAATTAAATATTCTACTCGATAAATTATGTCTACTCAAAATCTTTATAATTTATATAATAACCGTGTTATTGTTAAACTCTACTTTGTGACTATATTGCCTATCGACGCGATCAATATCGTTCGAAACAATTATTTTGATTCTTGAATTATTAAACAAAATATAGATATTATGTATTTTGGTTTGGTAATGATATAAAAGATAGTGATAAATGTATTATTATAATTATCCATAATATTATTAGGTTAAACGATAGTCAAAAGGTGACTTTTAATATAATATTTTTTATTATGTACCAACTTATTTAAATTTTAAATTGTTTTGTTTAAATCTAAAATACTTACTAGTATTTTTCAAAATATAAGTTAAGGTATACCATGCTGCAATATTATACATGGTATTATTTTTAACTACTAGGTACCTAATCTTACATCTTTTTTTCGAAACATTAACGTATTTTATAATTTTTCAAATATTAATTTCATTCAAAGTAGGTCATTATTAAAAAAAAAAACATATTAAAATTGATTAATAGTCGAATCCTTAAAATCTGATCTTCATAATATATGTCATTCACTAGATTAAACAACATTATTAATATTTATTATTTAGTCAAATATAATTTTTTTTTTTTGTATTACAAACTTGTACATTAGGTATAATATACCAAGTTAACATTATAAAATATTTTTAATAAAATTCTTAAAATGAAAATAATTATAAATAACGTGACTTCGGGTGAAAAAAACTTTTTTGTTGATTTTAAATGGGCAATATTAAAAACTTCAAATGTAAAAACACACGTAAGTAAAAGCACAGCTGATATTGTTCTTACTTCATACCTTTAAATTTTATAATTAATCAACAAATGTATGTCAATGCACATTAGATAATGGAAGTTCATCGGTTTTTCGCAGGGGAGCTCAACGTGAATCTGGTAAACGACAAAGGAGTCAACGTGCCATTGCAGGTTAACGATAACGAAGACGGTTCGTTCCTCATTGACTATGTGCCGACAAGCTCGGGCGTTCACAATTTGAATTGCACTTACGGTGGAGTTAAGGTACCTGATTGCCCGATCAAAATCAACGTTCAGTCTCCAGTAGACTTGTCCAAAGTCAAAGTGGATGGTCTCGAAACTCGTAAGTTTAAAAAAATTCTAAATACTCTCCGACGTAGTAATTATATTAGTATTTTGAGATCTGTATCGATGAATTTGTTAAAAAGCTGTCCAAGAATTATAGAGTTACTCGATAATCTCTATAAAGTCAGTTTACTGTTAAGGTACCTACTCCAGTGTTGGATCCAGATATGGTCATTTAATCATTTTTCTTTAATCCATTGATATAGGGCAGGGAATGCTACTGTAAATGGATATAGAGTTTACCTACTACTTTTGTTATACCATGGCAACAATATTATTGTAATTTCGGCACGAAAAAATAAACAAATACGACAAAAATGCACTGCAGTAAACGTAAATTATAATTAAAGCTTGGAAGTTATTATAGCAGCAAATTTATATACATTTAAGTTTTATATACCTAATATCTTTATTTTATATATTAGGATTGGTTTTATACCGACAAAATAAGTAATACAGGATATTTGATACTTTTAGAAATAATTGATAGGTATAAGATGCATATAATATGTTTTCATTTATTAAAACAAAAAAATAATTTTATTATAATGCTTAAATAGCGAAATTAAACAATTTTATCAACGTTTTAATATAATAATACCTAGGTTATTATAGTAGTCATTATTAAAGTTTTATGATTTAAATCGACTAAATAAAATGTCTAAAAATCCACTTTTTTTGTGTCATAGAAAAAAAAAACAATTTTAAATAGGTAATGCTCTTATTCCTAATCTGTGTAACTAACTCTCGTCTAAATTTTACCCCTTAATAATAAAGACTCCGACACAGAAGCTACATGGAACAATTAATTTAGCATATTTGAGAATATTTCTGGGTTCTAAGAATATTTTATTGCTTTGGCATAAAACTATAAAAGTATTATAATCGTTGTTTATTTTATAAAATGTGAAATAAAATGTACCTAGGCTAATTTAAATTTTAAAATTATTTTTCTTTCATTATTTTAATAGAAAAAAATAATAATCGCGACTTACGAATAGGTTTTATATTTATGTGGATTAATTATAATCGACATTGTAAACACTTAATTGTAGATTTTCGATGAATTGATTACATGGTTTCTAGATTTCAAAAGGATTTAAAATTTATTTTTACAATGATTTAAATACAATTGACTAAATATTTTTTCAAGAAAATTTTAACCATTCCTGACCTAAGTATTTTCAAATCACAAAACAATGAAATTATCAGATACCTCAGTTTAACGTTTAAATCTATCAAAAATGAGCTAAATAAAAATTAAACAACTAAATAATGTATAACATCAAAAAAAGGATTCTCTAATTGGATGATTGACTCCCATTATATTATAATATTACTCTTAATTTTGAAAGTAAAAAAGTTTGAAAAATAGTAAAGAAAAGTAATGGCTGAAACTGAACTTAGCAAGTCTGAACATTAGTTTAATTGTCCAATCTGGATGTAATTAATACATAATAATATACAACTATGTTATTAATATTTTTCACTCAACTTCCAAGTCTTATATCTATCTTGACGAAGCTGTGGTGCAGAGAAATCATTATATTATCATTTTTACTATCATAACAATCGTCATTATTATTATTATTATTACTCGCTCTCGGTGGACCACACAGTGGCCCCGGTCAACAGTTTGCAACAGTTCCGGGTGATGACGCGAGAAGCTGGTAGGGCGGAATTTGCAGTGGTGATCACCAGCCCGTCCGGCGGTTCGGTGACGGCACACGTGGTACCCTTTGCCGACGGTTACGTGGTGAACTTCACGCCAACCGAAGTGGGCGAGTACCGACTGAGTGTGACGCTGGGCGGTGAACAGGTGGGCCGGCCGTACCGCGTGTCGTGCACACGGGCCAACGACCCGGGAAAGGTGACGGCCCGTGGACCTGGCCTTTCCGGCGGCCCTGTCAATCGGCCTGCCGAGTTCACCATCGACACGAAGCGCGCCGGCCAGGGTGGCCTGGGCGTGACGGTCGAGGGCCCGTGTGAAGCGGCCATCAATTGCCGAGATAACGGGGACGGCACGTGCTCAGTGGCGTATATGCCCGTCGAGGTCGGCCACTACGTCATCAACATCACATTTGATGACCAACCGATTCCAGGGTCTCCGTTTAACGCGCTGATTGGTGGCCGGGCGGCCGGCGATGCTCCACGACCTCCTAACAACGTTAAGGCTTCCGGCAACGGTCTTTTGGCCAACGGTAAACCGCTACCAACTGCCACTGCAGCTACCAAGTTTTCCAAACGTGTTGCCGTGTGACAGTGATGTGTTCTGAGCGTGTTCACGTGTTTAGCGTGATTTGTTGTACGGTTCGAATTTTGATTTGCGACCTGTTTTCCGAATTAACAGCCTATCATAACAATTATGCGCCAGACTGACCAACAAATAATTGTTATCAACATGTATATCATTAATGTTTTTTTATTAATCGTTTATTACCGTTTATTGCAATTATTTGTTTATAATGTTTTTTTGTACTAACTTTCCGTAGGGGTGCGCAGACTTAGAATGAAACGTGCTCCCATAAAATATAGATGCCTTAAATACTGATAATATTTACTTAAAATAATATTATGATCTCCGTTTTTATCGTTACTGCTTCTTTCTAATTAGAAAATAATTGATTTTTAGATATTTTTTTTTTATTGGTTTTAAAACAAATTTTTATAAATATCCGTATTTATTTGAAATTGATAAACCTAATTTCATAATTTGACTTGTCACATATTTGAACATAGGTTATATTAAAAACAACTTTCTATAAATTTTGATTTTTTTTTTCTTTTAAGTGTCATTTTGCACATAAAAACTATAAAGTCCCCTAAAAATATTTTCCCTACGTGCGCACGTTTATGGAATTATGTCCAAACCGAAAGCACAATTTCGTGCCTATCGACGATGTAGGTCAAAAAACAAACGAACTGTTTGCATCTTAAGCTAACTATTAATGGCGGCTTATTCTACAGCTTTATCAACCATAATAATTTATATCGCGAACGCACTTATAAGCAATAAGCTGCGTATGATAATAGATATGTCGTTATTATTACTACTTTTCAGCTATTAGACCTTTCAACAGTTAATTTATCTGATAAAGTGTGTTATTTTTTATGCTGTGTATAACTTAATACTCCTTCGAGTGCATTTTATTATTATTATGGATTAGTAATCACAATATATAATATAGGTAACCCTGATGCAATCATTCATCGCTCATTATTTAATATGTGGTAGAATGAGTAGGTAGGGAAATTTTATCACCTACTGTAAACATGTGCCACAACTTGAGTCAAATCCAATACCCAAATAACATAAAATCCAAATAATAAGTGATAAATTATTGCATTGGTGTTGTGTCAATCTAATATAGTGTTATTAAAAAACATAAAAAAAAATTTAAAAAAAAATGTTTATCTATGATATTATTTTAGTTGATTTTTACGTTTTATTTGATTTTGTAGCACTGATGTTTGTGATGGATTTTTATCAGATCTAGAAAGTCAGTAATTTATTATTTTTATATTTAATATAGGTGTTTTCTTGGGATCACCAACTGACTTTTCTGTGGATTCTCGAGCCGTTGCCAAGTACGGCAAAGGCGTCGTTACGTGTACGGTGACTAATCCATCTGGCAGCAGAACCGAAACGTTCATCACGCCACAAAGCGATGGAACATATAAAATCAGTTACACCCCGTTCGAAGAAGGTATAATAATATTGTGTCTTGAGAACTCTGACCATAACGTGTGTAAGATAATTCATATCTTTGGTGTATTATTTTATTGTGTTTGGTTATTTAGGAGTGTCTCCTTTTTACCGAAAAAATGATGTTGTTATTTTTTATTTTACTATTTTTAACTGTAGACATTTTTACAAATTATAATTCGTTTGAGTTATAACATATTATAATTTACTAAAGCAAAATATTTTTTTTAGTATTTCGATTAGAAAAATACAAATTTTCGGACAGTTAGTTTATTAGTTATAAGTATTTGAAGTCTAGTTGAATGGATTATAGTGGATCGACGTTTTTTAGAGTACCTTTCTACAGAAACTTCAAAAAATTCACTTTAGAATAAAGATTCAAAAATACTCAGTAGTCAAAAAAAAAAAAAAATGATCATGGCAAAAAATAAATGTTTTAGAAAAATGTTATTTTGTTATTTTAACAAGTTGTAATTTTCTTGAAAAAAAGTATTTTTAAAAACGTGTTTGTGTTTAATTTTTATCGACTTTTTAGGACCACACACCATTGATATTTATTACGACGGGGTGCCCATAGTCGGCTCACCGTTTTCCGTTAACGTGAAACGAGGAACTGACGCCAGCAAATGCAGAGCTTTTGGACCGGGTTTGACCAAAGGAATCATCAACAAAGTCAATGCTTTTACTGTCGAAACAAAAGGTGATTCATGTAAAATGTTTAATGATTTATTAGTATCGGAAATTGTATAATTTTTAAAATTCAAATTTTAGTTTGAATTATTAAAAATTATTTAAAATATAAATACTTATTCAAAGCATTAATTTATTGGTAATTGCATAACGTCATTTTCTCTGTTGGTTAATGTGTGATACTGAGATTATAAAATTAAATAGACATTAATGCATAATATGAATATTTTAGACACTAGAGTTAAAATTCTAACACTTCTTATATTAAGAAAATACTTAGATACTATTGTGGAGAAATCAAACTGATCTTTATTTGAATATTTCTATTCTCATTTTTTTATAATCAAACATACCAATATTTTTTTTTTATTTTTTTTTTAAGCATAATAATATTTAAATTATTTGTTATGCTCTAACTTAAAAAAAAAATATATTGATAAGTTATTATCTTCAAAATATCGTTTGATTAATAATAGTAATTTTAATAAAATTTAAATTGTGTTTATTTATGTTATTTTCATCTTAATATTATATATAATATATTACAGTACAATTCAATACGATATTATTATAACCTAAACACTTACTAAATTGTATATTTTACGATGATTACATACTATAGCGATAAAAATGTTATCAAATATTTGGAATTAGGACATTTTCGTGTTTAAAATTTAAGCAAATTTATTATTTCAAGTATTATACGTCATTTTTTCAAATAGACAGTAAAATTTTATTTGGATTATGAATGCATTTTGTATTTTTATTTTAATTTTGTTATATATATTTAATTTTATAGGAGCTGGCACTGGAAGCTTAGGTTTGGCCATCGAAGGGCCTTCCGAGGCAAAAATGACGTGCAAAGATAATCGCGATGGTTCGTGTTCGGTCGAATACACACCAACAGAATCTGGGGATTATGATGTGAGCATTCAGTTCGCTGAAAAACACATTCCCGGATCACCGTTTAAGGTATTATTTTATAACTGTTTATGTTATTTATGAACCGATGTAAAAGTCATTATTTTGTACCATTTCGATCTACATCTAAACGGAGCGATTCTTATGTTTACAAAACGTTTGGCATATTGTTGCATCTATAGTCAACTATAGACTTTTTCAAGCTAACTTCAAGCAACTGGAATGTTGAATTGATTTCCTTGAGTTTCTAATCAACGGTGCTCTTTCCCAGGTTTTAATGACTACTCAATCACTCGAGGCGGGGAAGTTTAACTCATAATTTTATTATAGCAGCTGCCGGCTACATCATAATTTTACTCTCTCGCCTAGTGGCATCTCCTTAATCCAAATATTTGTCCATTTGAATTTGCTGAACACTATACTTAAATTTCCGTTCTGAATATTATTCTGTTTTCATATCATTTACTTGTTTCATATGTAAATTATTTATGCGTGTGAAATACTTAATTTATTGCGATACTGTAATGAGGATATTCTTTTAATATTTTATTCTACTATTGGCACTTTTTATTTTTATCAAATCATTATTATTTAACTAGTTTCTATATTCATTTAAATTTAATATTATATGAACTATAAATCTTTCCGAAATACCTATTTTTATGCCTATTCACTGTAAATTTGACTTCAGCCTGCATTTGCGATTAAAATAAATATATTACATAATAAAACATAATCTGTTGAATTATAGGTTACAGTCGATCGTCCTGCAACCGTGAATGACATCAAGGTGAGTGGACCAGGCATCAACCCTAAGTATTGCAGGGCAAACACGCCTATCACGTTCAAAGTGGACGCGTCGAGATCTTCTAAAGGAAATGTAGACGTGAAATTGGTAACCGACAAAGGTAAAATCACTTGGATCGTCTATTTATTAGTTATTTAAACTATAATGTTAAATATTATTTTAAATCGTCAATGTGAGTATAATATTAATTTATGTTCACGCTACAGAAAAAATAATATTTTTTCTAATAATGACAATGTATTATATGCATTTAATAATATTTATCAATATGATAATCATTATTTATCGGGGACAAACGTAATTTTGTTTTCAATGTGTCTGAATTCGATTTTAAAGCTTATAATTTTCCATCACATTTAATTTAGAGCAAGACCGTTTCTAAATCCAATAATGTATTATTGCTTAGGTAATACTTCCATAATTGAGAAATTTTCATTAACATTTATTTCAGAACTTACTACCACGGTGATATTATTCACTAACTACATATCCCATTCTTTTATCAATCTTACCAGTGATTTTTTATATATTTATATTTTAAACTTTTAACTAAACGTGTATCATTAATATTAATGAATTTTAGCATATTATGTTTGATATTATTATTTTATATATATATATATAAATTAAATAATTATGTAATAATATAATATAATATTTATTTTTCAGGTCCGTTACAACAGAAACCGATTATTCGTGACAATGAAGATGGTACCTACGATGTTACTTACACTCCAAATCCAGAAGGCGCTCTACTTACAGCCAACGTATTGTACAACGGATATCAAGTACCGGACAGGTAAATATGAAGAACTAATAATGATTATAAATATTAAACTATTAACTATTTATTTATAAATGATAATTCAATTGAGACGTTAAGCGTTGATTACACTGAGCGAATTTACTCGCTAATCACTGGCGAATTAACTTGCGATGACTTAAGTCGCTCAATATAATCGGTCAGTTGCTTACTCGCCGCGTGTTGAATACTCGCTGCTCGCCCGCGATTAAAGTTGACGACCATGCAACTTTTGTCGCTAATACCTGGTGTTTTTACACTCCAGCTAGTAAAATCGCTGAATGTAATCACCTCAGTTGGCAGATTCGCCAGGGGCGTCATTTCAGGTTTTTTTCGGGTGTGCGAAGCTTCAAGCAGGCTATTTTGAAATTTCACCAGGCCATATAAAAATAGATATACATACGTATATTATGTATATTATCCTGCATTCAATTATTTCCATACATTATAGACCGGTTATTACAATTTGATTTTAATCATATAAATAATTGTGCATTCGTGGGTCGTGACTCGTACATTATTTTAGGCTTCAAGGCGCAGGCCAATTGTAACATTCTAAAAGTAAGGGGTGCAACCACACACCCTGCCAACCCCCCAAATGACGCCCCTGAGATTCGCTAGTGTGCCAGCAAGTAGTGACTACGTGTGCACGACTAGGAGAGCGAGTGAGTTTAATCGCTCAATGTAATTAGACAGGTCGCTACACGCTCTCGCACGCGCGACTTTGCTAGCCAACGACTAGCGAGTGAATTCGCTCAGTGTAATCGACCCTTTATGTATAATATTATCTTTACTTATAATCCGAGCGTTATAAACTTATAATACAAGATTAAAAATTATTAGTAGTCAAATTTATTTTAATTTAGAAATCCAATAATTGTTAATTAAAACACTGGACGTACCTATGCCAATTATGTGATGGATATAGAGTGTCTGCAGGTTATTATGACACTTAATGGATATGTGAATCCGTGATTCGTTTATGAATTAAAATTTATTTACATTAATAATAGTATATAAATTAAATAATAATGTGCATAAGACTATTTTATGATAGAAGAGCTGTCACCATTTATTTCTATTATTTTTTATTTAGTCCTTTCAAGCTCAGAGTTCGACCTAAGTTCGAATTGGATAAGATCAAGATTGAAGGCCCCGGTGTATCCGATTCTCGAGGTGTCAAGGCATCTGTTCCCACGTATTTCGTCGTGGATGCTACTGACGCTGGTTCCGGAAAATTGGACTTGAGAATTATGGTAAGCTTTAGTGGGAATATTATGTTCTTCGACTTTCTTATGAATTATGTAAAATATGTTAATGGTACCGTACTCTTTTCTGCAGGGACCCGATGGTTTTCCCAGGCCGGTGGACATAGAAAAGAAGGAAAATTTATACAAAATAAAGTATACTCCAGATGACTGCGGTCGGTACTCGATTGAAGCGCTATATGATGGAAAACCATTACCGCAATCGCCGATCCATGTACAGTCCTACTCCACTGGAAATGTGAGTTTCCTGTTGCATGATCATTGTGAAATTATTGTAACGTTTGAACGGCTTGAGCTTATATATGCGGAAATCGAAAACATAATCTCCCCAAATATCTCATTAGCTCCCCGAAAAACAGATACATTAATATTATAGTTGTGTGAGATCAAAACCCATCCCACTCAAATTGATGTTAACAATGTTAACTCTTCTCCTCCTCCCCTGAAATATTAATGGATTTCCGCCTATGCTTGTATATGCTTCATACCTAATAATAATAAATAATAATTAGCTAACTATTAGAGAATTATTATTGTAAATAATATACTATATGCAGTGTTGTTTTCATTGGGTACACTCCATATTATATATCGTATAAGGAATATCAAGATTGGATGTAAAATGTAAGTAATGGCATACAGAACATATTTTTTTAGTATATCTTGGACAACTTTGATGGGAACATCACTGATTATATTACGTTACAATTATAATATTATTATACTAAATGCACACGATACAGCTTACTACTAACGCATTTTATATTCGATTTAAATCTAGTTGATTTAGTTGCACGCTGGGAATTTTTAGAATACCATTTGTAACTATTGATATTATTATAAAATAAGTATGTTATATAACTTCCTAACAAAAAACAACTGATGTCCGTTATATCGTTTATGACAATAATGATATTTTAAAGCTAGTTGAGCGCACATACAAAGGTGATCCACGATAATATTGTCCAATGACGTTTTTACACATGACGTTATAATATATGTTAAACAATTTTGGTGAGGTGATCATAATAACGAAAATAATGATCTTAAGAACTTAAAAACAAAAAAACAAAAAAACAAAACGACGAAGAGTGAATACCGTGAATGATATTAAAAATATCAACAATATTGTTTTTTATTCTTCTTCATTGTTCGGTGTCTCGCGCGTGTTATTATTTATTTATTACATAAAAAAAGTTAGATAACCGAAGAAGAAATAATTAATATTAAATTTAAAATACCATGGATAATTAAACATATTTATCGTTTATTTATTCGGTATTGTTGGAAGATTGATACAAGCGAGCTTATAATAAGTAAGACGGTGAAGCAGGCGGGCGATTAAGTCTCGGCGTAGTGTGATCCATCACTTGGAAAATTTTGAAAGTACCCAATGGTTTATTGCTGAAAGCGAACGCTTGCCGAAACGTTTCATTCGGAATTTGAAACATTATTGAAAAACTCGCCATGTCGTTCACGACATATTATTTTTATAAAAAACGCGTTTTATACCCGACTGGCGAGTGTACGCCGTATTCACCATGAAAGACCTGTTAGCGAGTGGTATATACCAATATAACATTGGTATAACATTACCTACCCATATTTAAATAATAATATCATATTATATACTGTTTATTATTCCAAGTTATCGATTACGCTTCGTTTCGCTTGTTTGATTTGTTTAAAGTTTGTTTTAGGTACCTAAAATATGTGATTTTATTTGTACTAATGTTTTGACGTCGTTTGCTCTCTGATTACCATGTTATTATAATAACATTATAATATAGCAAAAAATATACGATCGGTATTTTGTTTATAATTCGTCTTACATACAATCATATAAATTTTTATATTTTTAGTGGTTGAAGTTTTTTTGAAAAATATAATAGTTTAGAAATCGGATTTATTACGAAATCTCACAATAATAATAAAAAACTAAGTGCTTCGAGTTGTGTGTTGCCGTTTATTGTGAATCCAGAAGAGTGTTGTACAGAAACATATGATTTATATTTTGATTATTACTCATCTTATACAATCTTATATTATATTTTTGGTAGTTGAAGATTTTTCAAAAAAATAGCATTTAACACAATCTCACAAAAAAATTAAACGCTTCGAGTTGTGTGCTGCCGTTTATTATTGACGATACGTCCAAGCGAGTGTTTTGCATATCATAATCTTTAGTTAGATTTTACATCAGTTTTCTTTAACTTCTTTTGAACTCATCATACTGTTTCATAACAAAATAATCAAACTATTATGTTATAGAATAGATTGATTATAGCAGAGGTGATTTCCGGTATAATTAACTCCGAAAAAAAATATCTCCAATATAAAATATGATATTATAACACTATCTCATGGATAAAAATAAATATTTAGTTAAAATATACATTATACTACCTACTACCTATACTATCCCTATACATTTTCAAAATTATAGCGGTAAAAATTGATATATTTTATATATTAATATGAATATAATATATTTAAATAATAATTTAAATACCCACCTCTTTATTTTTATTATAAAACATTATAGTTTATAAGAAAGGTCTCCCAAATCTAGTTCATGTCCATTCTGTCAAACGATATATTTGACAATGGCGATAATGTAAGTAATTTTTCATCGTGGAATTTTTTTTGTAAGTTTTTTTTAATTTAACCTAATTAAAGTTCTTTAGGAACACGTTTAAATTATGGAAGATGTATAAATAAATTATTCTCAGAAGTGCCACTGAAAATTTGGACCGGTTATAATACCTACTATAGTTTTAGTCTATAGTAGCTAACAAATAATTATTTTCAATTTCTATACATGCATTTTTTTTAACATATATAATTTTCAACATAACATTCACGATTTAAATCAACCAGAAAATAAACATTATAATATAATCGCAGTACAATTTTCAAAAAAAATTCTTCATAAAACTACAATTTTATTCGAGAAACAACATTTAATTTAGTTTTTGAATTTGGACAACCAAATACAAACATGGAAATGAATTAACTTCTAGACCCTATATTAAATACTATTCCATAATATCTGTTGAGATGATTATAAAAATGAATGTCCAACAGTAATATTGTAGTGAAGTATACTACGAACCAACCTAATTTTTTTATGGATAATAACGCATAGCGGTGTAGGTATACCATATAATTTGCGACGACGTGTTTTAAATTAAAATAAGACTTGAAGGACTATAAATTAGGGTAACTTACCGACTGCTCCTTCCAATTCATTTTAGTTACAGTTTCATTTCTTACGAACAATTGTTTTTCATTTCCACGAATGCTATAGCTACACAAGATCAGCACCAATTACACTTTTATAACACATAGGTAAATGAGTATTAACTTCCAATTATTTTTCCTTTTAAAAGGCGTAACAGAAAAAAATGAAAAAGGATTTAATACTAGTCACGTATGACGAAAATTATGAACATTTTATGTAAAATAGAATGATTTAAAAAATATACTTGAGTTCTAAAAAGTTATTATTTTTCAAATCATTAATTTACTCTAAAAAAATATGTTAACATTTAAAAAAAAGTATAAAAAATAACTATCTACTAGACTTAAACAAACATTTTCATCAGCAAAATTTGTCTAAAAATTAAATAATTATATTTTTTTTTCTATTTTATCCTGTATCCTACTATGAATTATAGTAGTATATTATATTTTTATTTGAGAAATGTATTTGATTGGTGGTATTTTTATCGGAGTTGTTCTCACCGTGAACATAGTGTAATAAAATATACATTGCTATGATAACATTATGTTGACGTTGTTTTCATTTTATTTCAATTTTTTTATTTATTTTTATTTGCCGTGTATCCGTCCGAAGGCGGCCAATTGTCGTATCACAGGGAACGTAGAGAGCCGAACACTGACGGGTAAAAACCATAGCATCATCGTAAATGCAAGAAACTGCGGTGATGGGAACGTGACGTGCCGGATAAGACCGGTGGACGGGCAGTAAGTCTCTACAACGTGTAAAAACTATAGTCATATTAAGAAATTGACTGCGTATTTAGAAAGAAAAACAGTTTAATATTTTAATTAGGGAGGTAGACTATAACTTACCCCGAGTATGAAAGAAAAAGTAGCAATCAATAATTTATCAAAGGAAATTAGGTACCTTAATATTATGATTCAAATTGAAAATGTGGGCTTAAACTCATCAAAAAGTTAACTTAACTAGTTAATTATTATCATTATTGTGGAGTTAATTTCCTTTTCGTACTACATGGAACCAACATACAATACTAATTTTGTTGATTAATTTCGATTTTATTCATTTATTTTCTAATAATATGTCATTATAATACGATGTTTGCACAGCGTTAATTGCCTATTGATAAATATTTGGGTAAATCAAAATAGTAGAGCACTATATTATGACTTAAAAATATAGCAGCTTAGAAAAAAATAAATTTTTTTACCGAGCTTAATTTATTTTAATTTCTATCTCAACTTTAAACTGATTAAGTTAAATTTTTCTTTTGTTAAACTTGAATTGTTACCTTAAAGCAATTTGATTGGATAAAATTAAATCGTCACAGTAATTTAATTACAAATAATTTTAAATATTTCAATTTTCTACAATTTAAAAATGTATGAAAAACTAATGGTTTTTTTGGTTTTAGTTTTTAATTTATTATAATTTGAAAAAAACTCACCCATACATTGGTGTAGTTTTTGAAGGAATCATAGAGCATCCTCGAATACTATATTTTTTCACCATTTATATGTCCTTATTGCTCTGTCAGTAATAAATATTTTAAAATAATTATACTACAAAAACAAATGAACTTTGCAGATTTTATAAATTGTAAGTGTCAAATCTAATTTGAATTTTCATTTATTAGTCATTACAATTAAAACAATCCTCATTGGCATTGGAAAAATAAATCGTTTTATTATTTCTTACATATTTGGTGTTAGTTATGGTCAATCGCCTTCACTCTATGTTTTGATCTTCAAATAAATTAGTGCTTTAGGGAGCACGCAGTCCATTTCTTAACATGTCAATAGTACAAACATGCGAAGATAATAGATTCAAAGCTCGGAATTTTAAGTGCTAAAACGTACTGAAATATTATGTTGCATGAACTCTGAAAAACTTAACGGATAAAAATGAAACTGTACACATTTTTTAGTAATGTTTTTGAGCTGGATATTTTATGTAGAGGATATTTTGATAACAGGAAAAATAATGTCACGGGTCATTTATCTTCAGGAATTATTTATCGGACTTAATGATGGGTAACCAACCATGTTAAAACAGCTAACTCTGGGAACGTGCTAGATTCCCGGTTTTTAAACTTATTTTAATACAGCTCAATAGACTGTTTAATAGTTTCATATTCAATTTAAAAATGATTAGGTAGGTAACCTTTAGATTTTGGTACACATTTTTATAATATCGGATAATTCTAAAGTTCATTTTAGAAATCAAAAACTAAATATTTAATAAATAAATTCGAAAATTTATCTCAATAGAAAAACATATTTATTTATTATGCATGCATTTATTTGTACCTATTATTTTCTTATTCTTAGTGCATACTTTCGTCTAATTTCAATCTTTTTGTGATCCTGCATAAAATAAATCGTCGATATAAACAATACAAATTAATATTGGTACACACTATATATAGCCAATCGATTTAAATTAGATTAAATATATCTTAATATCGTAGTGGTCTTAGAACATGGGTATTTTAAAATTAATATTTTCGAACTAAACACTGAATAGAAAGTTTGTTTAATACTAATACGTGTTGGCCAATATTAAAGGTTATATAACCAGTTTTCGGAAATATTAAATCAAAAAACTTATATAACTTACTAATAAATTCACTTTTCAAAACAATATCGAAATAGTTAAATAATACTTTTTCAATTTTATAATTTTTATAATTTTATTTTTTTTTATCCTACTTTATTTTCTTGTCAAATTTATAGAATTTCTTTTTCTTATTTTCCTTCACCTTCTCTCCCAACTATCTAGGGTCGGCCACCTTAGTCCTCAATTTCCACTTACTACGATCCTTAGCATTCTTCTCACAAACACCAATCATAATCATATGACACTATATAACATTAATCTATAGAATTTACGATTATTAAAAATCATTTGTAATTTTATAACACCTAGAATATGAAAATTCACAAAAAATAAGAAATATCTAAAATTATGCGATAAAAATGATAATAAGAAATGTGGGATACATAAGTGCAAATAAGACCTAGATTTACTATATCCCCTACCCAAAATTTTTCGATGTTTGGCGGGAAGGTATATATAGTATATATATATATATATATATATATATATAGTCCAGTAGTTCCCAACCCATAGGCCGAGGACTGGTTAAATGTCTATACCAAGGGTCTGAAAATTTAAATTGGAATCAATATCGAGATTTTTGGACAATTTTATACACGTCTATATTTCTTTTATCATTTTATTTGTATGTGTTTATATATTTTCTTACCTGTATGTTAGGTAAGGGGGCCTCAATGTTTTTTTTTACATTATTGTTGATCCGCATAATTAAAATGGTGGAAATCGCTGATGTAGTCAGTATACCATATACTGTTTTAAAACAAAATGTAACTTATAACAAACCAGAATATCAATATGTACTTTCCAAACAAATTCACAAATGCCTTAAGTCCGAGCTTTGAAAGCAGTAAATTTATTATAAATAATTATTGACTACATTGCGTTATCTTTTCGCTGTACATTATTATAGCACCTATTTCTCCTATTCTGTATTATTAAAAAATCAAATCATAACGTAAAATTCCGATCAATAGCAGATCTTTTAGGTCTCGTAGTGGCCACAAATTTTCAAAACCATATTAAAATAAATATTTATAAAAAAAACAATATTATTAACTATAATTATTAGCTTAGAGGAATTTAATATTATAATATACAATAAGTTTATTTACTTATAAGTAAAAAAGTTTAAAGAGTTTGTATAATAATTATTCATCCATACGTTTTATGTCACAACTATATATTTAGAATGATTTATAGCACAGAAAATAGGCAACGAGGAGACCTAGGTCTCTCTGCCTCCTTAAATCCACTAATAACCCCGATTCAATGTTATATAGCATTATATTGTGAGTTTGTGAAACATATCGTGAAGTATCTATACCTAAGTAACGTCGTGTGTGCGCGCGTCGTGTGTTATTTCAGTTACTTCGTAAATACAGAAGTCGTGCCGAAAAACGATGGCACTTACGTGGTCAACTATTCCGTCAAAGAACCCGGAGACTACACGTTGACGATGAAGTTTGGCGGTCAGCCGATCAAAGATGGGTTTTACAAATTTACGGTAACGCCATGAACAAATGAAACATATTTTACACTAAAAAAAAGAAATAATAATAACCATAAACATAAACATATAATAATATTTCTCATTATTATATCGTACAAAATATATATTATAATAACGTAGTTGAAAGGTCAACGATAATATTGGATCACATCGTGTGAAGAGAGTTATATTATAATAATATGATTTTTTTTTTAATAATGATAATTATATTGCTGTTTTTATTATTATCATCTCAGGCACGTATACAGCATAGTAACGTCCTAGAAAAAAAGTTTCAGTCATGTGCAGCATAAATTGCGACCCGGGACATTTAAAAAAAAATCATGATAAGTGATAGAGGTACATAATACAAAAGTTTGAAACATCAATGAAAAAAAGTATGAAAATGTACAAGAAAAATGAAAGAATTGCAAAAAAAAACATTTTTTTAAATGTTTAAAGGAATTATTTGTTCATACGCATTTTGTACCTGTTACTAAATTTAAATAATATATTTTTAATCCTAAACAACTTAAACAGCAAAATATTGATTTTTTTTTAAATATCCTTAACCGCAATTTACATAAAAAAATTTAAAAATGGCCACAATTTACAGCTACAGGTATACAATGGGTTGGGAGGGGGTTGAGGAATCCACCACCCCATCCTCGAAAACAATATTCTGTTAACGTGCCTGCATTAAATCATAATATAACTTTTCAAGTCGCTTGGGCATTAAATGTTATATTTAAGTCAGTATAACGGTGCATGACGGTGTTAAAAATATATACATATTAATATTATATTATTATTATTACAATTATAATTATTTTTACTTTTTTTTTCATAAATTATTATTATTATATATCATTATTAATAATCGGAGCACGCAACTCACTATAATATATTTGTTAAAATAATAATATTATTATTATCGATTTGTGTGCATGTATAAACACATATTATCATATTTTTTTCTTACCCATAATCTTAGATCATAAAATAGTATATGATCTTAGCCCATAACATTGCCGTAGTTAAGTGTAAATAACGATAATTATTGTTGATAATCTATACATGACATTTATGTACGATATAATAATATTATGAAAATCAGAATAAAGTCTAGTCATTGTACTCATTAACCACGCATATTTTTATTTTACTACTCAATGCGACCTACAGACGTTGTCATATTTGTTTCTTCAATAAAACCGCAGTATGCTAATTATATTTTGGATTTTTTTCTATTGCACAACTGTTTGTGAATCCATGAAAACCACTGGTGCAATACTGGTACATTGGTATATATTAATATTTAATACTGATATATTATAATTATGTTAAGAATCGCACAAATAATTATCGATTTTAAAATATTTAAATATATATCGTAGACCATTTGGAAAATTGGTTTTTCTACGAATAGACTAGGCTTTTTGCAATGGAGTAGCCCGTTTGCGAACTACTTTTTTTTTCCAAACAGCGCTTGTAAGAACTGTAATCATTATAATATGATAATGACCATTTTACTTATTTTACATGTAAAGTTTATAGTTTGTTGAGTTTAGAATATTGACTCAAACTATAACCTCCAACTTGTATCAATGACGACGTATGTGAACATTCTCACGTGCTACTAATTAAAAATTACCTCATTATGATTTTTTTATTTTTTTACTAAATATTTTGAATCACTTACTTCCATAATATCATATTTTTTCTTGCTCTGCTTATGGTTTTTTTTTTTTTTTTTTTTTTTGGTTTCTAGTATTTTAGCAGCTGCTATTAAACTTAGCTTCACATTTAAAATAAGTAAAAGATTGTCATTATCATATTGTAATGATCGTAGTTCTTAAAACGCCTAAATGCTGTTAGTCCGTATGCAATAAAACTGAAAAACAACAAGTCGTTTGGAAAAATAATAAGTAGTTTGCAAACGGAGTAGCCCGTTGCAAAGAGCCTAGTCTTTTCGCAAAAAGACCAAGTTTTCAAATGGCCTACGATATATATATATAATTTTAAAAAAAAATTATTTAATTTTCACGATATTTCCATTAACATTGTAACAATATTTACATAAAAAAATAAACTTGCATTTTAATACAACAAACATTATAATGTTGTCATTGGCTGCAAAATTACTTCTTTCACAACAAAATCATAAGTGTACAGAGCATTATTATTTACCTACTTAAACATTACTTGATTGACTCTGACAACATATTGATAGTGTAAAATAGTTAAACTTAAAGATTTTCAATGTTTGGATACGAAAAAATTAAATTTTATAAATCTGTAATTAATATTTTAAGTCTTGAAAGAGGACTATTATCTAAACTATAAAAAAATTACTACCTTAATTTCACTAAAACTGTCAAAACCCCTGAAATATGAGTTTGTGTCATCTTAATTAAATAATAAATTGTTTACCGCACAAATAAAATAATATTCACCTACTTATCTAGCTATTTATAGTACCTATACAGCAATACAAATTATAATTTGATAATATAATGTATGGTCTCTATGAGAAATGTCAAGTACGCATCCGTAACTTGATCAGATACGACTGGAAAACATACTTAAAAGTAAAACGATCAGATTTACACTCCGAACGACGTACGATCAGGTCAGTTTGAGGTGGTATATCTATATTTCTTCAGTACTGTGTTGACTGATATAACTAACTTTTGTTTCGCTTATGTATAGTGGTGTGAAGACTAAAACTTTCGTAGGTATATTATCCGATAATGAATTGTATTTTTTGTCACTTTTACGCGTTATGTTGTTATAATAATATATTAGTATTATATAACTAAATAGGTAAAAGATTTTGTGCACTTTGAACTATAATTATAAATTAAATTGAATCCGAAAAACGGCATTGAACGAACCTTAGTAAAACTACACGGTTGTTCAATTTTATTTTTTATTCAAACAATTTTTTAATGCAATTGGCTTAAATGGCATTGAATATCTAAGACATAATCCCTTAAATTTCAATTGCTGAACCAAACAACCCAAACTAATGCAAGTAGTCCTAGGACATTTGCACCGTTTAAATATTTCATATTTATAATCTAAAACCTACAATACTATATATGTACGTGAGTACCTACTACCTACTATCAAAAATAGTACAATAAATTCAAATATATATTTTTATGATACTCATATCCCCCTCCCCCAATAAAAATATCTGCAGTGTTATAACTAAATTAAATTAATATTGAAATAATTGTTTTATTTGAATAATGTATTCATATCCATGCCAAAATAAATATTGATTAGTAAATAAAGTAAATGTAAATTTACTAGTATTCAATCAAAATTTCATGTTTTATAAAATACGAAACGAATTTTATACGTATTACGTAATACCTACCCATTTAGTTTTCATGACAGAATGTAGCTGCAAGTTACAACACGCAGAGTTATTAAACAATAAAAAGTTATTAAAAATAGCATTCATTGGGTATCGTTTCAATATTTTTGATGTATTCCAACATGGATACTGGATAGTATAGATTTAGAGCTAATAAGATATTATTTTAAATATTAATATTATTCTGTGAGAAAAATATTTTACAGCTTGTGCACAAAAATCTTACAACCTAGCACGTGATAATAGCTATGTAATACATACTCGTACTATTATTACGATTAATCAATAATGTTTGTTTTATTTTTATTATGTATTAGTTACCTACTAGATCGATTAGAAGTTAATCTCGATTTGATTTATTTAACTTCTTACATCTTAGTTGATATACTAAAAAAATTGAACACCTAACTGAGATATTATGCTATTAATTAGTAAATACGCATTATATTAAATTAATGACGATTGCAATTTTTTTCGATATTCCTGACCATTCTACTGGTACGTTTCCGGTTCTTGCCTTACATTAGACATTTTTGTATATTTATTTTTTAAATATGTAATATATGTACAGCAAAACACCCATACTACGAAACCTATTATGAACAACAAACAAGAGACCAAATTATGGTAAAGATTATAGTGAATTTCAATAAATAGAGTTAAATAAATTTGGTTTGGTTTGGTTCTCAAAATCATTTCATTAATTTGCTAAATTAAAGTTCGTTTTATGGAAATTTTACTGTAGTATATTCAAAAAAAATATAGTTTTATTTGTTTCACAACAACCACTGATTTTTATTCCAAAGACTTGTTCAGTTTAATACTGAATCACTTGAACTGTGAAAATAGTTACATAAATATTTTAATATGAATACCTAATTGAAATATGCCATTAATGATTACGTAGGTTTCTACTAGTTGTATTGATTCTCGTAAATTTTTGATTTTCCTGACCTTTAGCGAATTGATCTACATTTGCCACATTTAAATTTTTGTTTTAAATGTAATAATACGTACTTCATTATTAAATGAGATTATTTTACGTTTTTCTTAAAAAATAAAAATCACTGACTATCGTGTTCTTATATTTTTAATAATTTCAATATTCGTAATATTAATTAATTGATAACCAATGAAATAATTTCGTTTTGAATAACAAAACCATTTCAAAGATATGTATTTTCGAAATAGTGCAAAAGAGTCTTACATACCAGTGCGTAATAATCTCCACATCATATTTGCCATTATTATGAGTAATGTTTGTTTTATTTTTATTATTCATTTTAAATCGATTAAAAGTAATCCACAATTTAATTTGTTTTTCACTCATAATTTATAGGTAGATACTAATTAGGAAATATTATAATATGATATATCATATAAATTTGAATACATATGCCATATTTTAATTAACACATACCGATTTACCAAAGACCTAATTAACAATTATTGATGTTCATTTATTTTTTAATATTCTTGATAAGTTTTTTTCCCTAAATTTTCTTTTGGGTATAACATTATTAGACATTTAGTTTTTCAAATATTATATTTATTTCTAAAAAACATCTGATGTGATTTTTGAATATTATTATTCTGTGCTAATATCAAAATCCCGTCGTAAATATTTTCAAACTTTTACACCAAAGTCACATATCTCGGCGCGTGATTATTACCATGCCATACGTCTATTATTACTATCGCGGACGTGCGTTTTCTTTTTGATGTCTATCCAAACAAATAAATATAATAGCCGTTGGAATTACTAAACTCGAGCGCGTTACAAGAAAACGAACAAAATGGTATTTACTGCGATTGTTGCCGTCTTGAGTAGGTACATACTTTTATATCATTATTAATAATTATTTTTGTCGTCCGCGATAGTTTCCGACACCCAAACGTAATTAATTATCATTTTTATTCAAACCGTCGTCGTCGCCGGCCGCCGAATTGCGTCAAAACAATTATATTTGAAATATTCTATCGAATATAGTTTTCATTTTTTACTTCGCTTCCATAGTAAATAGAAAGGCAAATATTATTACCATCTAGTAGTCTTGTAATGTTTTTTTTTACATTTTGAATCCACCATAAATTAAAGTTTCGAGAACGACGTGGCATGTCCATTTATAATAGTAATAATAATAATAATAATGATTTAATAGTCGGTAGTCCGAAAAGCACAACATATTTATACGTCTTAAAGCCATCGTCGATTTAATTCACATTTTATTATTAGCAACCTCTCTCGCGAAGTCTTTTGATAGTTTTTCATCCGTCTCTACGAAATATTTCACAGTATACATAATACATATTAAAAAGTCTGGTAATTAACCAATTTATTAATTAAGTTACGTTGAAGTAATTTTTATTAAATTATTTGGCGAGTTAATTACTATATTCACAAATAATAAATTATACATGATATATAAATGTAAAATAGTATGTAGGTAACTAGTTTTTCTGATGATCAAAAATTATGTTAAACTTGTCCTATTATACAGGAATCAATTGTATATTTTATGAAGTTTAGTTTCAGTCTGTTTTGGTTGATTAAATTTTAAATAGTACATATTGTTAATCTAACAATATTAGATATGATAAGTTTGTTGGCTACAATAACTGAAGATAATAAATTGTGAAATTAACTGAATCTATTTTATTGAGCTATTTTTATTATTATATAATATATATAATTTTCAAATATAATATATAATTATCATCAAAATAGGAAAATTTGACGAATAATAATAATAGTAGACATTTTGAATAATATAAGGCAACAGATTTTTTATGGAAATTTCCGATTCCAGTAAAGAATATAAATTATAAATTTAGTTTTTGTCATCATTTGTTGTTTTCATTTAGGTACATTGAATTTAATTGATGATTTATTTTTTAAATGCTATATTATTATAATAATATAAAATAATGTGTTAAAGCTACAAATTGTAACTCTACATTTTAATTAGGAAGTTAGATGACTTTCAATAATATAATTTGTCTACACTATTTATGTTTTTACTAGACACTGAATAGTACATGTACTGTGTATATGACTTAAGATTTTGAGCTTTTTGACTAATAATTGTTTATGAATGTTTCACCATTACTGCAGTTGTGTTGTGGTTGTATATAATATGAAAACGTGCAAATGTGCAAGAGAACGGCTATGTTTGTTCCGACCGACGTTTCCCATCGTAAAACATGACATATGATTACGATTTCTATATTTAAAAAATGGTCGCAAATTATGGAGAAAAAACATGTGTTGAATATTTCACAGAAACGGTTAAAATTTTATTTTATTTTGTAGCAATTCGAACCACAGCGCAAACGAATATCTAAAAATAACGTTCTAGATATTTTTCATCACATTTAGGCTGAGGCAAGATACAATAACAATTTTACACAATTTTTAGTATATCATTCTTTTATATATCATGAGTAACCACGTTTACTGTTTTATATGGTTCTACACGCTATAATTATTAATGGTTGCATGGATTAAAAAAAAAAATAAAATAGTAATAGTAATTTCGGCTACTCTTGGTTATATCGACATTTTTTTAGTAATTGGAGGCTATCTTTTTTTTTGTTCTCCGACAATAGTCCATTAGAAATAAGCATTTCTAATTTCACTTAAAAATACATGTATTGTTTAAATTAACATTCTAAACATGTTTTAATGTAATTTACTTTTTAATACTCTAAATTATATTGTTAAACATAATGTAATAAGCGTTCGTTAAATACAACAACTCAGGTGATAATAATAAGACGCTGCACAGAATACATAATTTAAATTGTTACTTTTTTCTTGGCATATTAAACCATAATTAAAAACGTATGTCAGCTATTACGCTTGGTTTATCTTACGTGAAAATAATTTGTTTCTAAGATGTTTTAAATGATTATTATTTATTAATTTTTTTTTTTTAACGCGGAAGGTGGTAACGGAAAACTAAAAGGTGCCAAGAGACCATCACCTTGATGTAGTCAATATCCGTATATACGTTTAATTTTTTTTTTTTTTTATTATTAATTAAAGGCTTCAAATACAAATGTTTATTAGCCTACAATGGTTTACATGTTTAATTTATAATATAATGGAGATTTGATAGTTGTGATGTGCTGTCTTTGGTTCTTGTCTTATATGTTGGTTGTAAGGTCGGCCATCTTGATGAAGTTTACTATGTTTTTTTATTGTCCTGGTCCGAGTGCGTCTTTGAGTGAGGAGGTGTTTATGTTTGCTTTTGATCTGGCGTTATGGTAAGTGGGGCATTCTAGGAATATATGTTTAACGGTGAGTTCACAGTTGCATGTTTCACACCTGGGTTTGAGCTCTCTACGCATAAGATAGGAGTGGGTGATTCTGGTATGTCCGATGCATACTCTGGCGATCATGGTCTCTTCATGTCGTGTAAGCTTGACTGGAGGGTCCGGCCATTTTTTGGTTAATGGTTTTATTTGTCTGAGTTTATTGTTTTGGTTGGATTGTTTTTCCCATTGATTCTGCCAGAGGGTGTATAATTTCGTTTTGAGGGCGCGGATTACATCGTCGTATGTTACATGCGGGTATATTTTGTTGTCCGGGGAGCTAGCAGCTTTCAATCCGTTTAATTATATTCGATATAACTAGTTTTGTTTTCTCGTAGGTAAGTAAATATCACGTACGCGAGTGTTTATTCCTCCAATAATTTCCGTTATACAATTCATAAACTACAATAAGTGGAGAGTGCCTAGCTCAGCGTTTGGCATGGATAATATGCCATATTATGATACCACTCTAATGTCCGACTTGTCTTAATGCAATCGAGGTTTGATCGATATATTTTGAAATATTAAATACCATGAGAATATATAGTTAAGGGAACACATGTTTTCTATTTATAAAAAAAATTCCCGACAGGGTCGTGGACATTTGTCTTCCTCATTACATATAGTTCACCAAGTTTAGGATAATAATTTACTCATATTGTTATTTTCTATTCATATTTTGACAAATTATTAAAAGGCTGAGTCTACCAAATATGCTTTTCATGATTTGTTACGATATTATGACCCCTCGATTAAAATACTCTTAGCTGTATTCTAAACCTTGTTTAGAACCACCACCGTTATCATGTTGCATAATATAAACGTTTATCCGCAGCACTCTTTCGTGGGAACATCCCTTTCATATGTTGATTGTTTTTACCATCATTGCTAAATTCGCGAATCACAATGAGTATTTGAAAGTTTAATAAATGTCTTGTTCCGATCACAATTTTCATCTCAATAATAAGTATGATTTAACCACAATATTTTACTGAAAATTCGAGAGCATACGTTAAAATATTTCTTTTATTATGAAACATTGTAATTGATTTCGATAAAAATTTGTTGGTATGATTTTCTAATTTTTTAGCATAAGTAATTTTATTTGTTTTTCCATCAGAGAAATTAATATTTGAATTAAGCTATCATTCTTGAGTATGTTTCAATAAATGCATATGTCACTAAACCACAAAGATAATGTCAAACTAATCGAAATCGTAAAGTATACTCCACTTCCAAATTACAACATTACCAATTACAATTACAACATTAAAAATTAAATAGATTTCTTACATTTTTGTTAATTTATATTCAATATACTAGAAAATCGGCACCTTGCAGGTAATTATTTCTGAATATTTTTATTTTTATTAAGACGTTCTGCTTTAAATCAAGACATAATAATATACCTACGCCACTGTGATAATGTTTTATTAGGTATAATATTCATTTATATAATATAAAAATACTTGAGATAGCTTGTAATAATTTATTTTAGTGAAATCTGAAAAAATTCTCCAGTGTTGTACATGTTTATTAAATTATATTGGTCATAAACATTTTGCTAAAAAATAAACTGACCTCATAATTTCGTAATAGCAAAATAATTAGTAACGATGGCATATGATTTGTCTTTTAAATTTTCAACTGTTCTTCATTGCACCTCGAGAAATGAAAAGTGAAAAGTCTAAAAGTTATTCCTTATAGAATTAAAATCGAAAAATCATCTTCAATTGACATTAATATGATTGGAAAAGCTGTAGGTACTGTTAATTATATAAAAAAATATTCTTTCCAAGATCCAAATCTTACCAGGTAGGTAATAGATGTGACTAGAAGACTTGAAGTTTGGCTGTTAGACACACCCAGAAATACAAATAGCTTAAATGTAATCCTCCAATTATCTCAAACCTTTCACAACTAAAGCTTCTTTATAAGTAATCTCAAGTGGAAATTTTATTTAAAACACAGTTTTATCGTACTCGTAATAACCAATAAGGCATAATAATTATAAAACACAACCTTATACTTAGATACAATAATATTGGTACTTAAAAAAAAAAAAAAATGTGGAAGGGTGCTAATTTAAGACACCAGCTAAGGTGCTAAAAACACCTCTAGCTCCCACACCATGAGAGCCAGTTGAGCTGACCAAAAATCGTAATGTACATTGAGAATTGCGGCCGTGCTGGAATCGAACTTAGGGCTACTGCAGTCTTAATGTGTAAAAATAATAATTCGTCGGTCCGCGGACGTTTGGACGTTTGCCCTCGGCGTTCTGCACGGACCGTCGCCGTCGACGTATCCTTCTCGACAGTAATAATAATAATAATTTAATCTCAAAACACCCACAATCTGACTGCAACTACGTATCCACCCACCCCGCGGTCGTCCCCACCGAGCCCGGATCATTAACACTATCCGTTGGCTCTCCCTCCAAACCGCCAACGGATAAGATGTGTATCCATTTCAATGCGTTATATTATATATATATATAATATTTATATATGTATACGAAAATGTACAATAATATATTATTATAAAAATATCACAGGCACCACAACAATAAAATAAAACGCTGACTTGCGGTGGTACTCCGAGCCAGCCAACTCCTCCGAGACGTCTGCAGTATTATTTATATAAATAAATTGCATCTAGCTTTCCACCGATTTCGTTTATTTTCTTCTCCTCAGTTTTACTATTTTTTTCGCTTTACGCCTCTGTTTTCGTTCATTTCTTTCAGTCTGGTTTTCATTCGATTGACCGCCCCCTATTATAATAATAGTGATAATAGTGGACTCGTAACCGAGCACGCCATCATCGTATTATAATATTATTCTGTTGCACTCGCCGGTCGCAGCACAGAGAAAACGAAATAAAAATAATAATAATATTAATAAATTTCCGACGCTGACGCAGCCATCGCCGCCGCGTAACTCCATCCGGAAGACAGCCGAGTCGTGAGTTCGTCCGCCGCGCGTACACCGTCCACTTGTGTAATATTACAATAATTAATATAATTATTTTACACCGCAGAGGCGGCCGATTTAACTGCGAATTTTCCGCGCTGGCCAATAATACATAATATTGCCATCACCGCCGAAAACCCACTGCACTAGGTGAATATTTAAATTATAATATTATTATATCGTTTTTTTTTTTTTGCGGTGAAAAACCATCACACGACTCGATGAAGTAACCTTAAATAATATAACAATATATTTGTAAGATAACACTTCAGAATAGTAACAATAAAATAGACGATTATTATAATATCCGTGTAAAAATTGTGTTGCTTTAGTTCGCATTAACCCTATTGGTACATGAGCTTAACCTTGAGCTTTTGTGGTATTTATTTATTTGTATTTCGAAATCTTATCGTCGGTGCATAATATAATATAAGGCTACCTTCGTCTAAAGATCGGAATTATGGGCACTAAAAATATGGTACGCATAAAAATGATAAAATATCATGGAACAATATTCACAAAAGCATTCGAATTGTGCAGTAAAAATTGTGCATTGAAAATCTACACCAAATTCATGAAAATAATTAGGTAATAAACATTGATAATAAAATAAGTATAATACCAGGGTTAATTTTGTATCTTTGATACTTCTAAAAATAAATATATCCTTGACGATTTAAATTAATTAATTCTCGAATGACATATTTAACATATGTCATTCATAAACATATGTCATAACATATATCTTACACGTCTTCTGAGGAATGAAGAAATAGTTTATTTATTTATCAAAAATGAATAAATTATACAAATTACGCCTTGACGCTTCTGATACTTACGCATAGATATGCAAATTAAAATTTTTCTGATTAATCTGATTTGAAACATCCATATATTGATCACACATTCCAGCCCTCGTGTGCACTCACCATGCATACACAAATGCATTTAATTCCGATCTCTAGATACCTGTGTACATAATACATACATATGCAACGGGCTTGTAATTACGTTTCCAGTCGGTAACATAATAGTTATATAATAATATTTGTACGGTCGAATCGTCACCTGCTATCCTGCAGACACCGCTGACCCGTAGCGTACTAGTATAATATTATTATTGTACCTGCTTGTGGTTTGTGTTTTTTCTTTTTATTGATTTTAAAATCTGAAATGTTTTTACCCCGTTTACCGATAGGCCACCGAAGATAAAGTCGGAGTAAAACGGTTGCCCAGAGACTTTGCCGAGCAACTGCGCTTCGACGAGTACGCGCAACAGACGACCACAACCACCTCCACAACCACCTCTACCACCACCGACGAGTATAGGCCCGTGGCTTTAGACAAGATACCGGTACCTTCGTGCGGCGGACATTTGACAGGTGAGAATTGAATTGATAATTATTAATTGGTATTAATTTTAGTGTAGATAGCAACAATAGCCAATACGTATTTTAAACGCACGCGACACATCCAACAGTGTCTGTTTAAGCACCTATTTTTTATTTATTAAGTCGTGACGCAAATCGAGCACGACAATAATGTAAGAGTCTTAGTTGTGGAGGAACACGATGGCATTCTCGCGGTTTTCGCGATCTACTTGAGGTGGTGAATTATAAAGATTTATCAACGTATGCCTTTGCCGCACATAAATATTTGCATCTCTGTCATATTTATTTTATTATCCATCCAAGCCCCCTTGCACTATGAATCTTGTGATGCATGGAATATTTTTCTCTATTTCCGAAAAAAATAAACATATTTTATAAAACATTTTCATAATAGGATAAATTATCTTGGTGATAATAATATATTGGTGCATCCACAAGGATCGAAAAATATTCTACAATTTTCATATGTGATAAAAAAACATGAAAACTGTTAACGTGACATTTTTCACGGATAGTGATATTAGCAGAAAATGTCTACTATGAAATTTCCATCTGATACATTTTTTAAATAAAAATTTCGAGTTACCCATTATCTTTAATTTAATTTAACAAATTTCATAACATCCATCTTTTGATAATTTACTGATAATATTATGTTAATTTATGATTAATTAGTTCACTGATAAAATATAAATATAATATAATACCTATATATTAAAGAGTGTTAAATATTGAGCATCAAGTCAAAATACTGAACACTAATGATATATAATATTTCTATACACAATTTTATAAAATTATTAATGAACCTAAAATATTAAGGTTGTACCTATTTAAAGTTGAAAATGAAATGGATAAATTATATATAATTACCTATGTTTTTGAAATGTCTTGAATTTTCCAATTAAATTTTCATTTAACATCTTTAGCCGTATGCCTACAATGCGATTACTTTATGATATTATTATTATATTGTATTTGGTCTAAACACCCACTAAATAATAATAGCACCTGTTGGCATTTGAAATTGTGTATCGATTTTGTATCAGTACAGCCTCGTCTTAACATACTAAATTATTATTAGCCGTGATGAGACTTAGACGCTCTCGTTTACGCGTAGATCAGCGACATTTGGCCACGTCTTCCGGCGTGACGATATTAAATCTATTACTAATACAATAATACGAGTACCTATGTGATAAATTAAACAATATTATTATGTCATTACTCAATTAGTATATATTATTATGGCGTTGGATATATGATAATAAATTTCATTATTATTGATGGTGATGTGTTTTAAGTAGCTCGTCTCAGCCAAAAATACTCTCACACCTCGTAAAATAGTTAGATTTTGATATATATATTTTTTTTTGATTTGATAAGCAAAGAATTAACGTAGGTCGGTCTAGTAATATTGGAATTGAGTTAAAAAATATTATACTGTTTTCAAAAGTCGTAATAAACATTTTTATGTATCACAAATTGTTGAGTATGTTAAAATAAAAAGGTATATTTTTTTAGTTAATCAAAAAATCAAAGTTCTTAATATCAAAATCTTATGAAAATTCTAAGACATATAATTTCTAAATGTGTAATTTGGCCGCCATAAAATTGGTTACACCGACAGAAATTATAAAAATAAAATAAAAACTAATTTACCGGAAAAACGATTTCAGTATTTCACCATAAGGATTTTGATCGGAAAACGCGTGGCTCCAACTAGCTTAATTAATATTTGATATTTCAAACGAACGATTAAACAACTGCCACAGAAAAAAATAAAAATTAAAAATATTTTAATACGGTAGAAAGTTATATGTCCCGAATTTTTTACTCATTTCTGTAAAAACTTAAAAGGAAAAATCCTAAATACAAAGCTATAGTATACTAAACTATACTAGTGGGCAACATATTGGAGATAATATATTTTGATTCAATAAAAAAAAGGTTTTTCAAATGGATAATAAATATTAAATTTAAAAGTGGTTCGATACCGCCAGCGTTTTTCACAGAAACAAACATATATTTTGTTCTTTGTATTAATAAAACCAATTTTGCAGTAATAAATCTAAGAACATATTTAAATTTATTTTACAGATTATTTGAAATCGATAATTTCACTTTTTAAAATGTTGACTCAGCCCCATATATTTGATTTTAAAATTTAAATATTGAAGAATTTTCAAGCAAATTTTGAAATGTATACATGTTTTTCAATTTTTCATTACATAACTGATATACATTTTACGAAACAATGGAGAAAATGTATGAATGGTTTTAAATGTTTACTGTTTAATAGACAATATTACTCACTAACTACAATGCAGTTGACTATATGTGCGTCAGAGGTGGACTTTATCACTAATCAACAAGGGGGAGGTGAATATAGACAAAAAAAATGTGACTAGTAGCTAAGTGCATAAGCTTGCGTCTACAAATTATACTATTTTAATATACTTTAAGTTTTTAGAAATAAAATAAAAATGTTTTTTTAACTATTTTTTATGTATTTTATATTTCTTTATAAAATCATGTTATTCGAAACTTACTAAAAAACCATAACCTAGACATGGAAGTACTTATTTATATGGTAGAATTAGGTGAATATACATTTTTTAATTCCAATATTATCCAATTCAAATTAATTCTTCGATGACGATCCGGCTTTGATATTTTACCTTTATATTTTTATAAGAATCAACAAATCATATAGTTGTAAACTGTTGTCTGTTATCATATTTAAAAAAAAACTTAAGTAACGATGGGAGAAGTTTACCACAGGTTACCCACATTATCCCTCCTTAAACTAGATCCTGATTTGAACATACTGGTTTATGTGAGGAGTGAGAACTTAGGATCAAGTCGTCTATTTTATTTAAGACGCAATAACAATCATTTACTACACACACACACACACACATTCACAAATGTACATAACCCACATAGAATGTTGCTTAAATTTTACATCTTTAAAGACGATGGTTATAGAACACTTTTTGTGTACAATAATAAACAAACATTTAACTTAACGAATATTATTTAGTTTTTTTTTGTCTGTCTAAAAGTATCAATATACCAATATTGGCTCTGTCGTAATGATATCAACTTATAGTTGTTATCTGAGTGACATTTTTGAAATTAAATTTTGTTGATCTTTATAAAATAAACAACAATGTCTAGCCTTGCGATAATTAAATCCAAGTACGGCAACATTTGTTTAAAAAAGCATTCCATGTTTCTTAAAATTATTTTACGAGACACAAGTATACCTAAAATATATTCCCAGTAAATACTGATAATAACTAATATGAATGTTTATTTTTTTATAATTTATTATGTGTACGAAATTCAAATTAAATTCTATCTTATAAGTGAAAAATTGATAAATTTATTACTGACTAGTGACTACGATACTAGACACTCGTCTAGTCAAATTTATAGTGGGTATAGGTAGTGAATACTCACTCATCCAAAATCTGCTCTTTGTTTCCTGTTCTGTTTGCATCTATCTTTTCGTAATTTCCTATGAGATTTGTAAAACAATTACGTACACCTATTAAAACTGTTCAATGTACCTAAAATTTGAATATTTCGTTTCAATCTATTGCGGCAATACTTTAAAAAAAAAATTATAAGTCGTCCTCACATCACTGTCTCTGAGGCTCAGTGAATATTAAATCTATAACACTCAATTATGTGTGGGCATTAATGAAAGATAAATACTAGAAAATAAATACCATTACTTAAAAATAAGATTAATTAGAAGATTAGATTTATAAAGGAAGATTGTGGGATGTTTGAAAAATTTTATTTTTTTGAGTTTAATGTTGCAGTGGTAGGTAAATAAATGATAAATTGTTGCTGCAATAATGGCCAAACAGTAAAGTTGACCTAAAACGTTATTACTCTGCTTCGTTGCCTTTGAATTGACAAAAATTTCGATTTCACACGAAAATATACTAATTATTTGAAAACAACCTACTCGTATAATTATTGTTGTCTGCGACGCTACATCATAACGTGGACGGTCGAGATTAATAAACAGTCAAAAATTTGATTACATTCCAAATCATATATATGTATACGAAAGAACAATTCGCAAATAGTCAAGTTTCGAGGTTGTTCTATTTTAAAAAGCAATCTTCCCTAAAATATTTGAAATATATAAATGAAATTAGATACCTATACTCATTACTTATTTCCAGATATAACTTTTCATGCTTATTTGTCAGAGAACACGCATGCTAATATACTCATCTGAATTATACCATAAGTCCTATCATATTAATTCGATCCACATTCAAGTCAATTGAATTTAGAAAACTATAAATGATTTGAAAAATAAATTAAATATACTTCATTTTATTTTTAAATTCTTAAGAACCTTAGTTTGAAAATAAATAAATGCTATAGGTACTAAAGAAATTTTTCATTTTATTATTTCCTTGTTAATTATTCCAGTTAAACAAATGAGACTTAAGCAAGTCATTATGAGTAGAAAATGTTCAATATTACGAACACTGTTGTAAATATGTAATACTGAAAATAGTTTGTTATTACTGGACTTACAAGTAATATTGAATAATATTAATAAATTACCTCTCACACTAAGCAGGCCTTAGATGTTTTAAGCTTGAATACTTATAAAACAATATTTGTTATGGAAAAAAAATAGTGAACAATTCAGCAAAATACACTAATACTCTGGCTGTAATAATAATTATTGTTCTATTAATTTTTAGGTAGGTCCTTTTCATAAACACTCGCATTTAAATTTCTTATCCCCACATTGTCTGGTTATACATTATATTATTATTTTAATAGAATAACGCATGTTATGAACTGCGTTTTAGCGTTTACCTTTGAATGCTATGCCAAGAACTTTTTATATTTATCATTAATCTGCTCGCTCTTTTTTTCTTACCGTTTTTATGTGATAGTTTTAAAAATAATGTTTGCTTTGTAACAAAAAAAAATAATAAATATGTTCCATTAAAATTATAAACATCTTACAATTTTATTTTTATAAATGTTATTTATATTTTGGTTGTGTAATCTATTTAATATTACCTAAAAAAATTACAACTATTGAAAAAATGATTATGAATTTTTTAATAGTGTTTATCTGTGATGTCTAGGCTCATGAAAATAACTTGTCTACCATTTTACACTGGACATTGAACTTTGTCATACATAATATTACTTTTCAATAGAAATGAAAATTTTTTTTATTAAAATATAACTTGTTAAATTTTTAATTAATTAATTACAAATAATATTTTATACACTTTCACAATAATTAACAGACATAAATTATTTAAAGTCTAATTACATTTTTAAAATAATTCACGTAGGTATGTATGCCTGGTGTATCAAATTTATCTGTTATTTATTTTACTTTATTGATTATAGTTATTCATCATATTTTGAATCGTATACCTATATAAGAGTTTATTTTAGTAATATTTCGCAACTGCTAATCCTATTAATCACAAAATGGACTTGCATAAAAAAAAACAATCGTGACCTATTATTTCAAAAAGTTATGAATTTATATTCAAAACCGGTAGGCATATCGGTATTTCAATGCATATCAAAATAGTATACTCATTAATTATTTATGTTTACTTTGAAATAAATGATTTTACATAGAATCTGTCAACAAATATTGCATAACCATTTCACACACAAAAAATGTTTTTCTGTAGGTTTGTTTCCTTAAGAACAAAATGCAATCCATCATGAATGAATACATAAAATTAAAACAGAGTATATGTGTTTAAACGTTCGAACAGTCTTGGTGGTTCAATTAATGTTATATTACCATAACACTTGGGTGTTCCGTTATTTGTTCCGCTCTGAGATTTGGCATCCAAATGACCAGTGACGTTATGATAATGGCCGGTTTCATGCGTATTACCTATAGGGACTTTTCATTCTACTTGACCGTAGTCGTCGTTTTATTTATTTTTTATTTTTAATCTCATTACGTGAATATTAAATTTTATACGTCTCAGAAATGTTTAACGAGCGATGAAAATATCAACAGACATTAAAAAGTTGCTCTGACATAATTGTGACTATCCTCTGTGACTGAAACTTCCCTTTAGGATAAGTGTATAATAATATAATTTTATTATGACGTATTGGTGACATTATATACTCATCCCGTCCACTGTTCAGATTAGATAGATTGATAGATCTTAGATATACAATATTATTAGAAAACGAATAAACTTTAAAAAAATAAGATTGGTGTTCACAAACGATATTATTGATTAGAACTTTGTCTGTTTTGTTTGACACGATCTGTGCAGTATTTTAATCTGACGTGAAAGACAATAATATAATACTATAACTTATGATTATATTATAAGAACATTACTATTATTATACCTTACCTTATTATATTTATGTTCATCAATTAGAGGTAGGTTCGAACTATTCTAAAGATCAAACTGAACTTGTTGAGTTCAAAAATCAAGCCGAACTGAACTTGAAAAAGTTTGAAATTTTATGATTAGTCCAAAATTTGTTACGTTTAACAATTAAAAAAAAAAAATGTTACCTGTTTTTTATTTATTGTTCAGTTGTTCCAGTTCAATATCACAATAAAATGTTCGGTTTTGTGATCGATTTGACTACGATCAGAAAGTTTGGTTCAAGGCCATATTTCTTAGTTTGATTCATCTTTATGATTGACATTTTAATCCTTCCATAGATGAATTAAATATATTTTCAAAACATTTAAACTGTTTACACTTAACACCATACCGAATTAAACATTATGTATTATTTTACGCTGCTGCGCAAGGCTTGTCACGAAAATAGTCTCCAAATTCTAAAAAAAATTGAAAATAATGCATAATAAATTTAGAAGCGTATTTTACTATTAGGTACCAAATAGAACAACGTGATATGCTTTTTTTGAAATTAAATTGCTGAATTAAAAGGCATGAGTATATCTTCTTGTAAATCTTTTGGTACAGACAGTTAAACTCCTATAGTACGATCGAATTATCGATACAAACAAAGCTCTATAACGATCAGCCGGTATTTTTATTTTCGATCTTGACAAAAGCTCAAAGTGGGGTAAATTGCATGAAGCCCATCAAACATAAGTGTGCCGCACGGTTCATTAAACACACATGCTCGCGTTGCCGAATATAAATTATCATTATTATTTTTATCGTCTCCGCGGTCGTCGTTATCGTTATGATTATAAAAATATAAATTTTACACGCCCGGTTGTATATTTGTTCGGACGTAGAAAATAAAAAATCTTCTTCGCCTCTCACACTCACCCTCTCTCTCCCGAGGTGACATCGTTTTAAAATTAGACCACTTTCGCCGGGGCACTCGTCATATTATTATAATATGTCTCACATAGGTGTTCGTTTGCGATGCGATATACGCAATTACCCCTATTAATATGTCAACCGTGGCCCCCTTTCCGTTTTCCCTTTTTCCTCGTCGTTTTTGCACAGAAAAATAGTAATAGTAATAGTAATAATAAATTTAAATTAATATCTCTCCGCCGCCGTCATCAATCCGCTGCGGTCGTCATTGGCTTTTGGCCCGCCGAATTCCCGACTATGACCCTCCTTTTGATGTACGTCCGATCCTTCGAGATAAGGCGATAATCCGGCCCAGATATCAGTCGCACCGCGGACACGCTTTTACACGCTTCGCAGACTTCTGTCATCGTCGTACCGTGCCTGTACCGCGCGACCATACTACATTGTACCACACAATATCGCGAACCGTCGTCGCGTCACCACGTTAACGACATGGTGTACCTGTTTCACTTCGAACTTCCCGTGGAGGAGGCTACGTGGACGTCCCTGGCCACCGCTTACTGGCCGTACCTTAAGAGCCTGACCGTCAGCGAAGTGGATGCATGCGCCGCAGCCGTGATGCACCTGTCCCGGGCCTACGATGCCTTGGGACCGCGGCTTCATCCGTCCGGGGGTGGTGACAAAGGTGGCGGCTCAGGGTCGGAGACCGTTTGTAATGGCGCCGACGATGGCCAATCCGAAATCACCTTTTTGACGTTTTACTACGTCAACACCAAAAAAGGTATATAATCGTGTGTGGTTGTTTTATGCCTATCGTCGGTTCGTTTGCAGTGCAACGATCTCACGCGACTATAAGACTATAGAAATATCGTTGACATGGAAAACATTCGTTTGACATTTTCAATTTCACTTTATTGACTTATCTATTAGAGTAACGATTATTTATTATTTTTTTCTAAAAACTTATAAAGTTATATTTTAATTTTAAAACCAGAAGATACTATTATTTTTAATTGTGATACTTTAAATAACTTACGTTAAAATTTAAATATCGCAAAAAATTGACTTATAAAGAAATACAGATAATAATTTAATGAACAGCGATTTCCACATTGTCCTGAGAAAGAAAAAAATTCAAAGTGAATCATGAATGGATTAACTACACTTTGTTTCTTTAAATTGCCTTTTTCAACCTGCATAATACGAATATATATAAGCCCCTTAGAACCGTGTCATCAGCATTTCAAGTAACCTACTTCTTAAATATTAATTAACTATTAATAATAATTATAAAAAATAGCCATTAATAATATTAATTTTACTGTAGGAAACACATTTTTTCATTAATAATTCGTTGACACTCTCAAAGTCACAATACTTTTCTTTCCTTTTCTTTTTTAATTTAATCAACCATTTATATTGATCCATACACATATAATATTTAATAGTTTGACGATAGTTTATCGATTCGTTTAGACATGAAAATTAACGCTGTACGTTTCGTTTAAGACAGAGATGACACATGTGGGCATGCCACGTCCACTCGCGGCGTTTGGCCGTCTGCCGGCTGTGCAGATCGTGATACGTACGCGAATCAAAATCATCAATTATCAGGCAATTATGGTGGTGGCAATGAATACAATATAACATAATAATATTTTGATTTCAACGATTAGACGATCTTGTCATGTAATCATGTCAGCTTTCATTTTCATCGATAACAATTTGCTGCGACGCGATTCGACAGTGCACGAGAAAACATTGGCCAATTGTCCCGACACATTTTTTTATCGAACACTGTCATTACGAGACCGAGTAAAATAATCGATACACTTTATGATGATGTTGAAGCACTTGTGTCATTAATAGTCACTATCGAGTTACCGAAAACATCATCATTTTTCAAAGTTGTGTATATCATGTGGTTTTGTGAATAAACTCAATAAAATGTCTTACTATTATTTGAGTTCCTTGATAGTTTAATGAATCAACTTCTGTATTTAATTTCAATCATTTATACTTTGTTATAGCTCCTTGATTTTTACATATATAGGACTATGTTAACCATATTATTTCGGTCATCAATTTCCTATTTTTGAACATCATTTTTTGTTAGTTTGATGTACATAGGTACTATTTGGACATTCCCAAGCTCGATTTTCTCAATTTTCTTCTTGGTAACCTAGGGTGAACTATAAATGATGGAGTTTTGCTGTTGAACTATCCATTAGAATAGATTATTTGAAACAATATAAGGTAATACAAAAATAATAGATTTTATTTTATTTTCTAATATAATATTATTATCTATTCCCCTTGTTGGGTATCGACTGTTGTTTTTTTGGCACATGGAATTTTTTATACAACATATTTGTGCAGATAATCCGACATTTATATTATTTGGTATGTCTTAAATTCTTCACTGGAAATTCCATTGAAACATTAATTAGCCATTATTTAGCCAAGCTCTTTATTAACGAACATCGTTTCCCATCGATCTACAGATATCGCAGGCCACTATAAATCTACTACATCAACTTTGACTATACTATTACAGTCATACCTTGATAACTTGAATCACAATAAAAACTAATTTGACTTAATATGTATTATTCGAGGTATACAACTCAATCAATCAAACACTTTAAGGGGCAAAATAAAATTGATTTGTTGAGACTTCACTGTAAATTGTTCAATTCTATCTTGCCAGTAATAGCATAATACAATATCCGTATTAATCAATGTATTCATGTAAAATATGATTTCTTCTAGGTAAAACATATTTATTTTTTTTCCATTGTGTAAGTGCTGTCAAACCTAAAAATAAAACTCACACGCCCCTAACGTTGAAACATTGGTATGAGACTATTTTTCATTCCCACACCAACCAGATAATAATAAATATAAGCATACTGTATTTTATTCAGATAACTGTAACAGGGAAAAACACAATTTTTATTTTTATGTGACGTAAATATTTCACCCTCGTGCCTTAAAGTGTTTCATAATAATGTATATAATATGCCGAATACCACTCACTTATAGGTATTTATCAAAAAATTAACAAAACGCATGAGCTTGAAATTTTGAACATCATAATTCTTTCAATGCTTTGGATATACAATAAAGAGTGATCTTAAAAAATCAAAACAATTATTATGATTGGATATTATTTTCAATATTGTATTATTTATTAAATATATTGATTTCTAACCGACATGGATATTTTATATAAGCTTAATTGGTGGATATTTATTTGGAAATCCGTGATTTTCTAACGGGGATAAGTCGTTTAGATCATACGTCACCTGTTCTAGGATAACAGCACAGCTTTGAAAATTGATTCAAGCATACATGGTGAATCACATTATACAATACTTAAAATCGTTACATGTGGGCATTTGTCCCATTTTTTAAAATCATTTTAAATACAATTAAATGTATGTATATATATATATATATATATATATATATATATATATATATATATATATAAGATATATATATATATAAGACAGACACAAATATACATACAATAATTAGACTTAAGTCTATATACCTGAATTCTATTTAAAATTATATATTTAAAAAATAATAATTCTGGAAAGTAATTAATGCGCTATATCTTTAATATCAGCTAGTATTTCGATGTAAATACAGATATACATACATATTACATTAAAAATATTGAGATATTTAAGTATTTAACATGTGTTATTTGTTTTCAGCTGATATCACGATGCCAAGTGGTAAACGAGACCAACCATCCATCGAGGATAATCACGATGGTACAGTATCACTTAAATACGATCCCAAGGAAGAAGGCTTGCACGAGCTATTCGTTAAGTACAACGGGGAAAACGTTCAAGGTAAATTAATTATCCGCCACAAGTGTGTAATTATTGTCATCAAAGGTACAAATATAACATGGATTTTAGTAATATTATGGTTGTTAGCGTTGGCATTACAATAGTATGAATTTCGAAAAAAAAGTCGTTATATATTATAATTCATGAAAAAGAATTCCAATTTTAGATGTTGCGTTTCTTGCAAATTCATTGCTTGGCTGCTGAAGGTTTTCAAATCTATTTCGATTTCATACAAAAATACTTAACGCATAATATTGTGTGACTAAAACTAAAAAAAAATTATATATAATCCACACGTTAGATTCTCACAGAGAATTATAACCAGCGTCCCCTACACTTCACGTCATTAGTTGTTATAATAGTCACTCACTGCAGTGAACAAAAATAAACTTTGTATTCTCCATCCAATCGCAATAATTATTATGTATATACATCAGTTTTCCGTAGTTTAATATCAGTGTTATTCGGAAAATAATATCCTTTAGTGCTCATTGCCAATTTTTAACATTTGCTTTTAGAAATGTCATTGAAAAAAAAAACGTCATAGACAATAAATCGAAATTTTAAAATGCACGATGAAACTAATTGAAATTAACATTTTCCACCTGAGTATTATTTTACATGTATTTATGGAACTCAGATGTGAATATCATTAAATTACACTTAAAAAGAAAAATATAAATAACATATAATTTATTCTAATATGATATCTTGAGTAATTGAATTTATTTTTATCATAAAACGTACTATATACGAACTCGTATTTGTAATGAAAAACATGTTTTTATGAAATCACCTAAGTATTAAATCGAGCAATTTATTTAGCGTGTTAAATTGTTGACTACAGAGGCAAATAGGCAAATATACTGGCAATATAGTCGCTATAATGTACACGAACACAAAAAAACACAACATATTTATAAAGTTTTTAGGAATTCATCTATGTCACTACAAATTGAACATAAAAACTAAAAATATGCGACAGCCAAAATGTTTTATATTTTTATATGATTTTTTTGTCCTTCAAACTTGACGATCATGACTTGGGAAAAAGTGTATACCTATATTTCAAACAAAAAATATTTAACTAAATTACAAACACAAGTAGCTTGTTTTTATCATATTCCGTTACTGGTTGTCAGGAATAAAATATAATAATAGTGTTATAATATCCTAAGTATTAGGTAATTCTTAAAGTGATAATTGTATTTTATTCTTGAATGCAAATAAAAAGTTGTTTTATCTGTAACAAAAGAGAACTGCTTTTACGCGTGAAAAGTATGTTTCCTTTTTACGATTAATGCATAAGTATTAAAACGGTCTTTCGATTTCAGTAATAAAATATTAATAAAAAAATGCTTTTATATATTGCATGCCATTGAAAAAGCAGTTGATCTTAAAATGTCGTAAATATACAAGGTTAATATAATGTGGACTTAAAAATGGAAACCCACAAAATATGAGCAGATTTAGTGTAACAATACAACAAACGTTATTTTTGCCGTCAACAGGTTCGCCGTTCAAATTCCATGTTGACTCCATCACCAGCGGGCACATCACGGCATACGGACCGGGACTCACGCACGGCGTCAGCGGAGAACCGTCGGACTTCACCATATACACGAAAGGAGCAGGAGCCGGTGTGTACATCAAAATATGATTATTCTTCTTAATTATTTGAATAAATTACAGCTCGATGTCACTGAACCATACGGATCAGTGGCAGATTCGAGTTAGTAGTATTCGCGTCAAAAACCTAACATGACACAACTTAACAAGTTATAACTCAATAAAATTGTGTGGGTGGCATATATAATTTTTATAGAGGTATAGATACTAGACAATTATCATTCTTCCGTTCAATGTAATGGTATTAAATAAATTATGGTTAGAAATAAGTAATAAATATTAACATTATGGTCCTAAAAATAAAAACGATGATTCAATTAATGAAACAATAAATGATCTATAGTTAATATTCGACATTAAATAACTGTGAGACTGTGAATAATTATATAGGTAAGTAATATAAAAATGTAGTATTAATAAAAGCATTTTATTTTTCAGTTATAATATATCTTATTAACTTAATAATATTTTATAACAGATCGTATTTTGTTTTAAATAAAGTAAGTAACTTCATGAAATTAAAAAAAAAACAAGTTAAAATATTTGAGCAAAATTATCGAACGATACAAGTAGAATACTTGAAAAGACTAATGTAAATGATGAATTCAAAACTTTGTGATGCTAAAATAGATGGTCTTAAAGGCCAGACTAAAGATTAATACGAGTTGATTATATAATTAATGAAATCAACAGAATAAATGCTATAATCAGCAGATAATTATAAGCAAGTTGTTGACAGGAAATAACTAAATTAAGTTAAGATCAAACAAAAAAACTAACAAAATTTATGAAGAAATAGCAGAAGTTAAGTGTAATTTGGTATACATTTCTCAGCCAAATTACAATTAACATCCGACATTTTTTTCTTTAATTTTGTGAGTTGTTCTGTTTGATGTTTACTCAATTTCTCAAGCTCACACAATTCTTGATGTTTTGATTCTATTTTTTTATCGAACATTTTTTTATCGCTATCATATTTTTTTAGCTGTGTCGTTATCATCTCCTTTGTTGACTCAGTAGTTTCTTTGATCTTTTTTAGTTCTTCCTGTTGTATTTCTTTCATTGGTTCCAATTGTTTAATCGACTCATTTTCTTCTTGTATCTGACATTTGAGTTTTGTACTCACCATTCGTGCATCACAAAGTTTTGAATTGATACATTTGAGATTTGAGGCAATTGACTTATGCTCCTCTCTAAGTTCTTCGATTTTCTTGTCAATTTCACATTTTTCTTTGCGATGTTTCTCTTGATATAAATTAATTTCCTCTTTTAGTTGTTGCGCTCGATTTTTTTGCTCCAATAGTTCAGCTTGCTTATCTTTTAATTTCAGTTTTAGCATACATAATTCAGAAGATTTTTCATTATATTTACCTCGAATTTCAGTCAAACTGGCCTGCAATGTCTTGGAAATGTTCTCACTTTTCATTTTTAATTCACATATTGAAGATTGCATACACTCATAACGATCTTCCTCAATATTAATATTTTTTTGCACTTCAGTGATCTGTGTTATTTGTTCAGCCATAGCTTTTTGAATGCATATAATGTTGTCTTCTATACCTTGCACTTCCGATTGCACTAATTGATGTCTATTTTGTAACTTAATTGTAATTTCCATAGCTTCTGAAAGTTTCTGTTCTAGTATTTTCTTATTTTCCAAAAGTGTTGAATTGATATTATCTAACTTTTCTATATCCTTCTCTAAATTTTCTAGTTTATTAAGAATTTGCTCATTTTCGCAATTCAAGGAATCATTTTTTTTTTGAATATCTATAAAATGTTGTTCTTGTATATTATATTTATCACTTAATTCTTTGTTTTCACGTATTAGCTCGTTTAATATGTTAGTTTTTTCAATTTTAATGAAATTCAAATTTTCCTGGCCTTTTTTGAGCTCAGATTTTAGATAATCTCTTTGAGCAACAACATCTTCGTAATCACAAAGCTGATCCTCAAGTTCATCTATGTATTTTTCTGTTTCTTCAATTTTATTTTCAATTTGGTTTGTATTACTCATTATTAATTTGTATAAAAGAAAATTTTAAAATAAAGATTAATATGATGTTGTTTTTGTTTAGAAAATAAAATTGAATTCCTAGTTGCAATAACTTACTTATAAATATTGAATTAAATAAGCCAAAACATTATTTATTTTTTATACAGAAAAAAACATAGACATTTTTGTAATTTTATTTAGGTATAATTTATATTTATATAATTTTTTTTATAATTTTCTGTAATCTTTATGTATGTATCTTTTTGATAAATTTTTCATATCTTTTCTCGTTTCAAAATTATGTCGATATACATATATTTTGAAAAGATTTTATACATATTGTAGTATATACTTAATTTATTAAAATTGTATGAAGTAGTATAATATATTATTGTTATAAAATCAATTTTTTAGACAATAATAATGCTATGCATTTAATTCCGTCTCTAAAATAAGTCATTGGATTATAGATATCATTTGTTTTAGTGGTTAGGTATAGGTATAAGTGGTATGGCCAGATAATAATTGAACATAGCATGGTGTAATAGTTAAACTATACATTAAAACAGTCCTTCTAAAATCTACACAATTTATTACCATCAACCAATCAGAATACGCATTATAAGAAACAAACGTAGTGAAAGTCTTAGAACCAAACTTAAGCTTAATGACTATTTAACAAACCTGTTAGTACTGGCAACGTTTAGGGATGGTCAGACTATATTAATGACTATAACCCATAAAGTCAGCAAGTAACTTTCAAATTTGTCCCGACGGTAAACACTGGTTACACACTGGCACACCAGGTGTTTAATAGGCGATATGGCACTCGAGTTATACACCGGTCGATTTTCAACACCTTCTTCACTTTATTCTTAACATTATTCCTTCGACCAAGTTTTCAAAAAGAAAAACATTCGAAAACATGAGAAGACAAGGAAAAAACAACCAAAACAACCAGACGCTGACGAGCAGTATACCAACTTGTCAACAAGTCATCAGAAACATTCAGCAATATTGACGCCGACAGATATGACTACTAGCATTGAAAGACTTCTCGTACCAGTGAGGAACCTATTCGGACATCGCACACACATTCCGATTTTACGAGTCGATGATCCAGCGTAGCCAGCATTTCTCTGTGACATTTACACTGGTCGGTATTACGACTGGACAGCTACCAATCTTTGCACTGAACTTGAGTAATGCATACAGGCATCGCCACACATACTTTCGTGCGAGTCGACTCTACGCTATCACCAATTGGAAACTAGTAGACACACCGGAATAATTAGCGATCCTCAACAGATTACGACCACCCGTACAAACACGTGAGCAGTTTGTTTGAATAGTCATAAACCGATTGTATCGGCTATGCAAGAGCCAATACTAGACGTTGTCTCGTGAAAAACCATCTGGTATCAAATTACCGTACGAGTCGATCGGACATTCACATGGAGACATCATTTTCACAGTCAATATCATGGCCCATGTACCAGAAACACGGCGTGGCTGCCGCTTAACATCTGGCTCGAACTAACGACGAACAGAATCCCCCTACGTCCTCTCTTGACCACTTTTGCGAGCCTACCACTCCCGGGTTAGATTCACGGTAGAACTAGCTGCCGAGAGCTATATAGTACTTATGGTCAACCCCATTTCCTAATATTGCATGATCCCCAGATCTATTTTGCCTTATATTGCGAATAAGACGGAACTCTTGGCCTGTCACGGAATCACCCCGAACTCGATAGCCCGCTTTCCAGCCTGGCTGCTGTGCTGGCATATTTGTCCCAAGCTTTGTACATAAATAATATCTTACATGGAAATAAACATGTGACCTGATACTATAAAAACAGAGTTGTAAGGCCAAAGAGTTACTTTTTCGATGGTGACTTGAGAACATTGATTGACTATCATTGACCACACTATTTCAATGATAGTAGACTATATTACTATGTACTAACTATGCTCTATTATTTTTAAATGTTTACATTGTAAAAGAATTCATTCACACTTTATTTTTTGGGGAACATAATTGTTATATAATGATGAATATTTGAATGTTCTCATCAACGTAAAATTTTCAATTAGATTATTTTATTTTAAAACTTCATTATTTAATAAAAATTTACTATGGTTTCTAAATAAATATTATTATTCGTAAATCGTGTTGCTTCTTGTAATTTTATACCTGGTAGTGTCGCGTGTTGTTTTTCCGATGTATGCAATTAAAGTTGATATTGTTTTCTTATACATTGCATTGAGTACGGTTAACTGGACTCTCCGAAATTATTTTTAAAAAAAAAAAACTTAAAAAAAACTTATATTTGAATGTAAAAATATGTCTAAACAATTTATTAATAGCAAAAAACCTTACAACATACACTAGATATCGAGATTCAATTTAAATTAACCTATAACAGGGATGGAAAATTCATGGCATGCGAAAAGATTTTATGGATACGCGAAAATTTTTACTATTATATATTAATATATAATAGTAAAAATTTCCATATGTTACTCGACTGAGTACCTAACCTGACCGGTACCATACGGAAAGAAAAATTCGTTATACTGAGAAATGAATTAGAAGAAATTCAGTGTGATAGGGCGATAGGTAAATTGATCCTAAACATAGGAGACAAGATTTTGAAAGTGTGGAATGAAATTCCAAAAGATTATTCCACTTTAAAAATAGTAGCATTTGCTGTTTTGTCTATTTTTTCTTCAACTTATTCATACGAGTTACTATTTCCGAAATGAATTTTATAAGATCTGATTTAAGAAACCGACTAACTGATGAATGCAGTGCCGCATGTACTTTATTAAAAGTTACTAATTATAAACCAAATATCAACAAATTGGCATCAAGTGTTCAACAACATAAATCACATAAAAATAAATAATTAATTATTATTTATTATATATTATTATTTTTATTATGTACCTAAACTAACCTTTTTATAAAAATGCATTAATTATACGATCAATTTTAATAGGTATAACAAAATATAAATACTTTTAATATTTAATTTTTTTAAACTTCTTTTTCATGTCACGCTCTAAAAAAAAAAAAGGTAAATATGAACACGTAGTGTTCAAAAGGTTTGCCATCCCTGACCTATAATGTCCACCTAAAAATCTGTATACTTCACCACCCTCCTTTAAGCTTGAAATTCAGTATCACTAACACAAATATTGATTTAATAAATTCTTCGACTACTGCAGGTGGTCTTTCATTGGCCGTCGAAGGTCCCAGTAAAGCGGACATAAGTTGTCACGATAACAAGGACGGCACGGTTTCTGTCACGTACCTGCCAACGGCACCCGGCGAATATAGGATTTCCGTCAAGTTCGCTGACAAACACATCAAAGGAAGCCCGTACAATACGAAAGTCACAGGTTCGTAGTACCTATCTTTTCCGCAGTACTCAAATCCCTAGAGTACACATTCACTTGCACGCGTGTTTCCTCATAATTTTATTATCTTTATTATACCACCTCAAAAAGGATATTATTTTAGTTTTTTATTCTTATGTAGGTGAGGGCCGGAAGAGAAACCAGATATCAGTGGGCTCATGCAGCGAAGTATCGTTGCCTGGTAAAGTGCTAGACAAGGACTTCCGGTTGTTGAATGCGTCGATCCAAGCGCCGAGTGGTCTGGAAGAACCTTGCTTCTTGAAACGTCTACCAAACGGCAACTTGGGTACATCGTTTTCCAGTTTTAATACTTGGGGAGTACGCGCTTTACACTTAATACATTAACGTTCACGTTTTCAGGTATATCGTTCACGCCTAGGGAGATCGGCCAGCACGTGGTGTCTGTGAAAAGAATGGGCCAGCATATCGTCAACTCACCGTTCAAGATAACCGTAGGTGAGCGAGAAGTTGGAGACGCAAAAAAGGTCAAAGTCACCGGTAATGGGTTAAAAGAAGGCAAAACGCACGTAGAGAATTTGTTCACAGTGGACACAAGGAGTGCCGGTGAGTGATAGTCATATTATGAAATATTGTTATGAATTCATGATCTCATTATATAGAATTTTTTAACAATATAAGTACTTTATTTATCATTAGTCGATATCAGAAGACTGTAAAATCTGGTAGAAATTCACTATAATAGCAGTACATTTATGTTATTATTATAAATCCGATAAAATGCTTTAAAAACAAAAAGGTTACCTAAAAATATTTTGAAAATCAACTTTATTTACTACTCGTTTACACTTAAACTTTTTGTGTATTATCAATTAATTTAATTGATTATATCTATAACCATCATGTATAAAATAAGTAATTACTAACTAATAATCATAAATAGGTACAGAATTTTTTACCGAAGTACGTATGTGAATTATCTACAATAGAATATTTTGTGATTATGTTTGGTATTTTAAACAGCATAATAGAAAAAATAAGCATAAACAGAATCGGCTACGAGTGGTATAGTGTAATGAATATTGTATTGGTAACATCATAAATTCATAAAATGATCGATATCATTTCCCGTTTATGTATAATAATATTATATTGTATATTTTTATACCGTTTAGAAACAATTAAAATGGTAAGAAATTATTTATAATTCTTACGTTATTCAAAAGTTAAAAAAATGTATAGTATTTTATAAATTCAACATTTTTATAGTATTGGTTTGGAATTTTTTATGATAAAATCATTTTATGTGACTTAAGAGAATGTGATACCCACATGTGTGTTAGCTTAAAAATTAGAGTGAATTGACCTTTAATAAAATTTAAAAGTTAAGAATATTCTTTAGACGACCTCATGGACTTTTTATTATATTTTAATTTTAAAGAAAATTACGTTTATTTTATGATATACAAACAATTTACAAGTTTGAAATACTCATAACTCGCTTTAAAATAAAAATATAATAGAAAGCCCATGAGGTTGTCTAAATAATATTCTTACCTTTAACTTTTATAATAAGTCAATTTACTCTAAGTTTTAAACTAACGGAGCTAAATGAGATCCATTGAGCGTAAAATATTTTGTTATGTTATATAAGCACTTGTAAGACAAATACATAAAACAATACATGCCGGTGTTACATCCTCCTAATATAAAAATAATAATTCAATTTACGTTATTCGTTTCGTATAATCATTGTATAATAAACTATTTTTCACAATTTCTATAGAATAATATTATATGTCCATATTATCTAGGTTATGGTGGATTATCGCTTTCCATCGAAGGTCCAAGCAAAGCAGAGATCCAGTGTAAGGACAACGAAGACGGTACATTGAACATATCGTACAGGCCCACAGAACCAGGATATTATATCGTTAATCTGAAGTTCGCCGACCATCACGTCGACGGTTCACCCTTCACCGTTAAAGTCACCGGCGAAGGAAGCAATTGTCAGCGCGAGAAGATCGAACGGAAACGCGAAGCCGTACCTCTCACCGAGGTGGGCAGCAACTGCAAACTCACGTTCAAAATGCCGGGTAAGATAAAATATAACAATTATTTTTTTTAAAACCTTAAAATTTTTTGGTTTTATAAAAAGGACATAGGTGGTCCTCTGATTTCAAAGACCATAAATGTCTTGAAATGTCCAAAATATAATGAGTATCATAAATGTGATAAATCCTATAATTTGAACCATTGTTGTGGAACTCATCTCAATGTAGTCAAGTTGATAAACTTAATAAACTTCAAAGGTGCTTTATTTATATGTTTATTATCAAATGAGTTTCACAAATGTGTTAATTTTTGATATTGCTTATTCCATTGATTTAGTATTTTTAGCTAAGCGACGCATTAAAACTTTAATGTAGGTACACAATTTGGATAAACGATTTGTCCTAAATTATTATGTATAATTAAGTTCTATATCCCGGTATTCATTTCTAAAAATAACTAATGTTTTGATGTCTTCTTTTGATACTAAAAATTATAATGTTAAGATATTGCTTATCGTGTAATATTAATTAGAGAACTTTTATTTTAAATATGATTTAATTTCTATATTTTAATTATATATTTTAAAATGAATGAAAATAATAATCATATATTAATTGTCTGTTTATCAATATTATTTTAATATTCTATAATAACTTTAGTCCTTGCTGGTGATAAACCATAAAATAAATAAATAATTAATTAAAACGGTCTTTAAACATTTTTCGACGATATTAGGGACGATTAATCAGCTTTTGTTCATTATTATGAATGCGTTATTTTCCTGCTCTAATTTTATTTTATACGCACATTTTAGGTGTGTTGCCATATGATTTGTCATCGACGGTGACATCGCCGTGTGGTATTACGGAAGATGCTGAAATCAACGAAATCGAAGACGGCCTCTACGCGGTACACTTTGTCCCAAAGGAATTGGGTGTGCACACGGTGTCGGTTCGGTACAAGGAAGTCCACATACCTGGTAAGTATTAATTGAAGTCGTAGTTATATCCAAAACAATTAACGTTGACCGTTCGTCTTACTACTCCAGGATCGCCGTTCCAATTTACCGTCGGTCCTTTAAGCGATGGCGGAGCTCATCGCGTACACGCTGGAGGTTCTGGTCTGGAACGTGGTGAACAAGGACAGCCATGTGAATTTAACGTGTGGACCAGAGAGGCCGGGCCGGGTTCACTAGCCATATCAGTCGAAGGTCCTAGCAAGGCGGAAATCGATTTCAAAGATCGCAAGGATGGTTCATGTTATGTCAGTTACGTCGTAGGCGAACCAGGTTTGTTTACATTTTATTTATTTATTTTATTAAAAGCACATCCAAATATTTAAAATGTTAACATTACTAATTTGTATTGATTCAAGTATAAATAAAATGATATCATGACAATTTTTAACGCATGAAAACAAAAACATTGAATTTATACGACATATTTCAATGTTTTCTGTTAAAAGCAGTCGAAGACTTAATAATATTAATTATGAATACATTCACTTAAATGATTATATTATTATCTTGTTCAAATTTATTTTTACTTTAAATTGTATTCTTCTATACAAATGAATAAATAAATAAATGACAATATGCATATTGCATATCATAATGTGATACTATATATCGAAGGCTCCAAACATTTTCAATTTTATAGGAGAATACCGAATCGGTATTAAGTTTAACGACCAGCACATTCCGGACTCACCATACAAGTTGTTTATATCACCAGCAATGGGTGAAGCGCACAAACTTGAAGTGGCGCAATTCCCGACGTCCGGAGTCCAAGCCGATTACCCAGCTCAATTCATTGTTCGTAAGAACGGCGCTGTTGGTCAACTCGACGCCAAGGTTATTTATACCAATGATAATATACTTATATTAAATATTTATTCATTAAGATCATCGTGAGATAAAAATTAAAATAAATAGGATGTGAAATTTGATGTACCTTGAATTTTTTACTAGCTACGAGATACTTGTCTTATAATTCATATTTTTTATGTATTTTTGAATCTGAGTAACATAATTTGTATATTGCAGCTTTTTGCTTTTTTTGATAACTTTTAATTTTAAGATAATTTAAAAAAATTGTTTTTAATTATTAAGAGTATTTTTTTGGATTTTTAAGGCATTCGACGCTAAGATCGAGATTAAAATATAATTTAAAGATGTAACGTGAATAGTTTACATGATAAAACAGGTATTATTAATTGTTATTTTTTAAACAAAAGTCTTGATTACGAGTGGTGACAGTAAATTAAATGAGAATAATTATTTCTTTATTTGAAAATCAACAAAGAACACATGTGCAATTTTCAACTTTTTTAAATTTAATTAATAATATTTTTTGTTTAGAACTTGTGGAATTAACAAAAACAAAGAGAATTTTTTTTTAATTTGTAGGGTATGAAATTCTCAGAATTTAATTCTCCTAATAATAATTATCATTCGTTCGAAATGTCTATATTTTTAATATGGTAGCCCATTCGGCTCCCGTTTCTCTAAACAGCTCCAGTTTTACAAAAATGTCAATTTCCAAACGGCTTCCGTTAAAAAAGTCTAACGAACAGGTAAATTTCTAAACGGCTCAGGTGTCAGGTTGTTTACAACACAAATTCATTCTCCAATTATACAGACTTAGAATTGTCTTAAAAGGGATACACTTAGCGTAAACTACGTACACTTTTAAAATTGTATAAAAAATAGCTTATAGTATAGGTAATATTTAATTTTTAACGTTAAAAAAATATTTAAAAATGTAAAAAATGTTCGTATGAATAAAAATACAAAAAAATCATATGTTGGGTAAATTTGTTCGTAATTTATTGTTGTATAGTCCACGCATGCTGTTTTATTTGATGAAAACTCGTAAATTATTTTTTCGATGGGTTTTAGATTTTGTTTTCGATCTCAGTTTAGTAAAATGACTTCGAGTTTTAATTTGCATATCAGAATTTTCAATGCATCCCATATTTTCAGTATTCCGTTTTATACATTTAAAATTTAAAAATTTGATACACAGGAACTATATATATACTATATGTATAACAACAGCATTATGAGGAGCGTAATAATTTCGCGCAGTTATTATGTAGGCTGCTTTGGAAGATAAGCCTGAATGTGTCCAATAATTATTGTAGAGAATAATTTTACAATTATAAGCCTGTTTGTACCTACATTTTTTTTCAACGGGAGCCGTTTGAGAATTAACCTGTTCGTTAAATCTTTTTTGATGGGAGACGTTTGGGATCCGACGATTTTTAATTTTCATCGACGCATGAATTAATAACGGACTGATATAATTTATTGTTTTTAACAAGTGCGTGCACAATTGATATTTTGCAGGTTGTGTCACCGTCCGGTACAGAAGACGACTGTTTCATTCAATCAATCGATCAAGATATGTACTCTGTCCGTTTCATGCCCCGTGATAATGGCGTTCACAACATACACGTCAAATTCAACGGCGTTCACATTCCAGGATCACCATACCGTTTGAAAGTCGGCAAAGGAGACGCCGATCCTGCTGCCGTCCACGCCACTGGCAGTGGTTTGGGAGATGTCAAGACAGGTACTTAATAATAAATTTAACATAGTAACCTACACTCGTCAAATACGATATCTATAGGATTCACATTAGAACGAAAACATTGCAAAATAATTAATTCCAGTTTTTGATTCAATCCATTCGAATTTGGTTTCTTAAGTTATAACTGATCTTTTTATTTACTTCTTCGATCAAAAAATAATATGAAAAAACTAGATACAAAAACAACGAAATTGTTAGTTATAAAAAATTTCAACCAAGCTCTTTTTTTATGAATGTGTTATACTAATTAAATTAAATCACTACCTACTGTATCTTGGAGTAAGCTCCAAGGTTACTAAAAAACTACAATAGATGACCAAATAATTTTAGAATTTAATTAAAATGTATTTTATATTAGTTTTATAAAGATGTTTTTTTCACGAATTATCATTTTTTTTGCGAATATTTTTTTAAAACTATGATTAGATCAATCTCAAGATAAAATTAATATGAAAAATTGTGAACTTTCAGTCTTTAGTTGATTATGAAATATTCATTACTGGTAAATATTTTAGGACACAAGACGGATTTTATTGTAGACACTTGTAACGCGGGTGCCGGTACATTGGCTGTAACTATTGACGGGCCAAGCAAAGTTTCTATGGACTGTACCGAAGTCGAAGAAGGTTACAAAGTCAGGTACACGCCGTTAGTGCCAGGCGAATATTACATAAGTTTGAAATACAATGGATATCATATTGTTGGTTCGCCGTTCAAAGTCACATGTACTGGTACGTTATATCTTATGTGTAACATAGAAAAAGATTTTCGGTTGTTGGTTTCAACTAGATAATGACTCTCCACAACTTATATTGTTGGTTGTGCTCGTGTTGATGACTAATTGTTTGATATATGTTAGGAATATACTAACGTCTAACATATTGTATTATTTTGTAAACAGTATAATATTGTAGACATGGCAAATAAGATCATATTTGTCATAATTGTAGAGACAACATAGTTTCTGCGTGGTTGTGACATGGACGTCCGCAGGAGGAGGGCAAATGGGGTATTTTCTCTACCTTAGAATTTTAAATTTGTTTTCTAAAGCATTAAAATGTAAGGATTAAATATTTGAAAAATCTTAATTTATTTTTAAAATTAATTTCTTCCCCCTGGAAAATGTCTATAGACGCTATTACTGAAGTAAGCTCATCGTCGTTTTTTCTAGACATTTTTTCTTATCGATAAGAAGCTTATTTCAGCATTTACCAATATATTATTTTGTATTTATATTACATTCAACTTTTTTTATAATATATATCCTTTCAGTCTTACATAATGATTTATTATGAAACGAACAGTATTGTTAATTAATTAACCATTGCAATATTATTTGATGTGTTTACAAAACTTGTAATTGAATACAGATAATATTGTATTAGTAACTATTACCTATTAAAAATTAATCTTAGTACATAACTACTCTTTCTTGGTTTTTTAAATGCGATTCTGTTATAAGCACTTATTACAATTTATAATAACTTTATGGTTTTTATATTTACGCAATAGTTGTTTACCTATTTTTATGAATTTTTGCATCGAGTTAAGTTTACAATTCATTTGTTTGTTGAAATATTAATTTTGTAGTTTTAATATAATACAATTCTATATTCATCAAAATTATCGAGTTAATTCAATTATTAATACTTAATTAAGAACAACATCATGATATAAATGAAATACGATAATGAAGACTTTTTAAAGCTGCGACATGGGCTATTTGGGTATATTGAAGATTACGGTTGGTGAAGGATTCGTCGATAAGAATCTAGGTGGTAACCTTTAGATTGTGTTCCAGCAACACTAGATGATGCTTTTCCGATGTACACATAAATGGCCACCCAATCAAAGATAGATGTTATAGCTTATATAAATTGATTTGCATTATTCACTGTTTTTTTTTTTTTAATAACATCTGAATATTTTTTCCTTGTATAGTGTCGATGATAACACAAAATTAAATGGTTTGATCATTTGCAGGTGAGGATTTGGCTGAGCGTGGGCCACAAGAAACAAGCTCAGTTGTTGTGGAAACTGTACACAAAGTTTCTAAAGCTCACAAGGGTGGAGCTGGTGTCGTTTTACCACACTTTAAATCGAACGCCACACTCGTCACGAGTAAAGGAATGGGCTTGAAGAAAGCGTATGTGGGAAAACAAAATCTATTCAGTATAAGCGCTACTGATGCCGGTAAGTCTTTATAGCATAGTAGGGTCCTGAATTTGAAATATTTCAGTTGACATTTTTCAATTGAAATTTATTGAAATTTATAATTTCATTTTTCTGTAAATATTTCATTGAAAGTATTATTATTATTATTATTATTTAACGTCTTTAGTTAGAGAAGGTGGTTGATTAAGAATAATAATCGATCACGCATAAAAACTATCGATATTGAATGACTAAGGTCTATGAATTACTATATGGTTGTAAATTAGGTTTTAATGGTATAATCAATTGTACACCCTATTGGATATCATTTATTATTTTTTATTTATTAGTATTTAATACAATAAAACAACTGTTAAAAATATTATATTATGTTAGTTTATACGCTTTTAGATTCTATAGGCAATTCTTAAATTTTTACACAAATTAAATAATTTATATAAGTTTTATGAAATAAATATATCTAATTGGTTAATGACAATCTCTGATAATCTTTCAATCTTTTTAGTAATATGATGTTGGTCTGTTAGTTATATTAGATTTCAAATGATTTTTCTCGTTCACTGATATAATTGTAAGCAAATGTATGAATCCACTAAAATATTACTTATATTTTACAGGCAACAATATATTATTCGTTGGTATTTACGGACCTAAAGGACCATGTGAGGAGATATTTATCAAACACATGAAACAGAACAACTACCAAGTGAGCTATATCGTCCGAGAACGGGGCGAATACATTCTTCTGGTCAAGTGGGGGGATGATCACATACCCGGTTCACCGTTCAAAATCGAAACATAAATCTAACGAAATAAATAAAACATAAAAAAAAATTTAAAAAAAATTAATGAAAAAATACAATAATTCGAAACTAGAAGACATCAATCTAGGATGAACAAGTGGATTTAGATGATCATTATCATTACCATAATCAAAAACAAGAGGAAGAAACGTGCAACAGGCGTCGTTCCATCGGGATAAAAATACGATTCTACCGGATTTATGCAGTAATTATTTATAATTGCTACAATTTATACTGTAATTTACTACTACAAAAGAAAGAACATTTTCATTCGTTTTAGCTAATAATTATTTACGTTTATTTGAATTTCGAATCTTATACTATTTATTTTATATACTTCTCATTACATACGTATTATAATGTTCGTTAGTCAGAATATTAATCATTTTATTTATTTATATTATACTATTATTATTCAACATTGTAATAAGTTATTATTCAACGAAACGTTCCGTAAGACTTAATATTGATTTGCCTGAACCATAATTATCTAATATTATACCTAATATTAAATACTTACCTACTTCAAAATAGCATCGTCATCTAACCAATTATTAAATAACGTCTTGTGTGGTTTAAGGTATATTTAACATATGGCTAACCACTTCGTATCTTGGTTATTTGTACTGATTCACTATGATTTTATACAACATATACATTAATATTAGACCTAAATATATTTATACAAAATGGGATACCTGTAAATAAAGATTATATATCATTACGTTAAATATCGTATTATTTTATCAGAGTATAGCACTGCATCTAAACAACGACATCCTTTTAAAAACCAAAAAAAAATTTAATTTAAAATATTTGTAAATATAAATGAGTAATATTATTTTAAAAATGTTATCGAGTATAGAAAATGATAAAATAAATATTTGATGACAATTTAAAGTACCTAGAGATTTTAGTTTTTGAATAACAAGAATAAGAATATAAGAAAATTAATTCAATGTACACAATTAAAGTTGAAAGTTTACAATATTTTGAACATATTTAGAATACAAAATAAAATAACATAAATAACACTTGATTATTCAGACAACTATAATTTATTTGTTATACATTTAAAAATAAGTTATAAAAATCAAAATATAATTTTAAATCTATAATACTTATCTTTAACTTCGCCCTTTGTCTTCCTTACAACTATTTTTTTGAAGTCTGACACCTTTATGGCTTTGTCTTTTCCTCATTATCGTTATCTGTATAACTATTATTATTATGTGTTGATGCCGTATGAGCTTACGGATTTTTGTGTAGTTGTTATCGGACAAGCAATCGGTTCCAACACTCGAGAAAAATATACTATTTTGTTAGATAAAATTATTCTATAAAAGTCAAACATTTTGGTTCATTCGAATTGGATTGACTAACAATAACTTATGTTACTATGTACCGCGAATTCGTTATTGTACAGTGGATGAAATAACTAATGGACTTATAATTGTTTATTATCTAGATCAAATTTTTGAAGTGTGTGTTTTTTGTTTCTTTTTGGCTATAAATATAAATATAACGTCCTCACGGATACAATGACCGTGCAGTGGTAATATTATAATTTATAATAGTCAAATCGAACATCCAAAAAAGGAAACAATTTTCCAAGTGTTCCTGTTTTTTATATGACTATACATTCAATATACAACCCAAAGGTGAGTGAGCTAAAATTATTTATTAGAAAATAAGGGCGTTGCAACCATGGTTTCCACTCATTTTCCTTTAGGCATATTCTTTAAAAACGTATACACATTACACAGTACATATGTACATATTCATAAAATATATAAATACAATTTTTATAAGAATTGAAAATATAAAATATGGGAAAAACCAATAGAAAAAAAACATAATGATACAGAGTGGTTAGTCAAATGAATTGACCGTCTACATATTGAGGCGAGGTCAACTAAAGGTGCAACTGACCAAATTCCAAACATATAGGTATCAATAATGTTAATGTAGATGTGGATAACAATGTCATGCAGATAAAGATACGTCTAGAGAAAATTAAAGAACTTTGGACTAAGTTTGATGTAGTCCAAAATAATATAGAAGCAATAGATATCACTAATGACTAATGAGCAATTGGACTATAAAGATACGTTTGTAAATTGATATTTTGATATGGTTCAATGGTTGTAAAGGCAGAGAATACGGTACAAATTTCAAACTTAGTTTATGGCATAAACAGGTTGAGTATGTCGGACAGTCATACGCAAGTAGGCAGCTAGAATAACCGTCCTTTTAGGAAAAATTTGAAGAGTGGTCAACGTTTTAGGATTTATTTTTGTCCATGGCACATTTAAATCCAACTATAGTATAGACTATAGGTGTGCAAAAAATGTATTTGCATGGGGACCCATCGACTCTGATACAAAAATTAGGAACTTCAGGTTACGATTACTCGATTGCATGGAATATCGTTGTTGGACGGTACGATAATAAGCGTACCTATTCTCATACAATCTTATACAGAAAATATGTATGAATTAGAATCTATGCAAAAATAGTCAAGTGTATGTTTAAGAAAGTTTACGGCTGATTTAAATATGAATACGCAAGCGTTTAAAGCGTTAGGTCATGATTCAGAGGCCTGGGAGGCATTATTATTGCATGTGATTTTGGTAAAATTAGATTATAATGCAATACGCAATTGGGAATCAGTAGTGACCAGAGATACGTTACCTGCTATAGCGGTGGTGATTAAATTTTCAACTAAACGATATCAATTATTAGAGGTGATTGATATGATACCTTAAAAATGTATCAAATAAATTAAGTACCATCATCGCATTATACGCAGTCTAATCAAAATTATCGCAATCCAAATGATCAAAACATGGAATTTAAAAATAAAAAAAAGGTAAACGCTAAGCTAACTAACTTTATTGGAGAAAATTTATACCGAAAACCTGCTCTACGATGCGCTCTTTCATTAAAAAAAAATAATCATGAAGTTCTGATAAATAGTTTCAGAGTTTACCTCATACACAAATCTTCATTTCACATTTATATAGTTAGATTATCATGTTTATATTTTTTTCCATATGCAATATGCTATATAGAAAATATTCACAGTATACAATGAAAAAATTATTTTTATTCAAGTACAATTTATTCAACAATAAAAACATATCAAAAGTACATGACAATATACAAATGATTTTATCATTACTCATAACGTCTATTTGTACACCAGTTATTCAATTTTATTGCATTTTAGAAAGAATAAAAAACGAAAAATTAATACAAATAAAACAATAGTAAAATATTATCTTCATAGTTGTTCTTATTATCATTATTACTATTTTTATCATTAATAGTACGTATATAAGTTTTGTTCGAGATTCGATTTCCGAAGTCAGCGCCCTTAGACAATCAATGTATAACGCGTTATAATAATGGTACGCAATGGATGACTATAATAATTTTTTCAAAGCACAGACCTGTGCACTAATATGCAGCGAACGCACTCTCGTCTTTCATTGCACCTGACAATTTTATTTGGATTTAGTGCACCGGTGAAAATGATTTATTTCATATTTATAAGGCTTAGGTCAAAATTAATAAGAATTAAAAATTAAATTTAAATAAAAATATCCTTCAACGTTAATCGGTTGAAAAGTGATAAACATATTAATTATCAAAGCGAAAGTTCTAAAAATAGATGAGTTTTATATTGATTGACATATTCGCACACAACGTACATCAAGGGCGTCCTAAGGCATCCATATTTAGGAAGAGGGGAGAGTAGAAACTAAACATATAAACTCAGTCTTTGCTTATTATATTATTTAATATTTAGTACCTATTTACCTATTAAATTGCTTAATACAATATATACATTTATTTTTATTTTTATTTTTATTAACGTATTTTAAGATGATGTATCCAAATGTGAGATTTCCGTCTTAGAGTCTTAGAGATGACATATTTTACGTTCAGTATATTACCTTGTTATTTTTAATGTTATAGTTTATTCACCTACTATTAAAGTTAAACGTTAAACTATTATTATGTGGGTGTCAATTAAATTCATTTATTTGTATTTTAATTTTAAAGCAATTTTGAATAAAATTTAAATTTGTTTGTATATGCATATTTTTTTTTGGTCATAAATTATGTCATACACAAAATATTTTCCATGAAGGTGTGACTAAAAATACGATTGTTTTTAGAGTATATTTTTCACTTTTAAAGCCATATTTGATCCTTTAAAAATTTGAAATTAGTTCTAAGTCTATTTCATCAATAATTTTTAAGAGGACAAACACGGTTACATTTCGTTCTCTAGTTTCAATAATGTCCTGTTAGTTTGAATATTAAATTTAGTTGATCTATTATCAAACTTTTAGTTGAGAAAATTATCTATGCTCAATCGTCAGCAATTTTTCCCGATTTTTAAATTTTCAGGTAAGATATGGGCAAGTAAAATATTACTAAGTACTAAGTATTACTAAGTAAAAAATTGCTCATAATTTGTATGAAAATCCAACCTGTACTCAAGTAGTACAGATAATGTCTTACTCTAAAAGTTTGATAATAGGTCAATTCACTTTTTACTATCCTTTATTAATTGATACGAGGTATATTTTTAATATTTAATAATTGTTGATGAAAACATTAAATTTAAATTCGTTCATCAACTGTTGTGAACGCTAAATGTAGATATATCCACTCCGAAAATCAAAATCGTCAACATTAAAAACTAAAACTTCCTATACAAATAAATGATTAATTTCTTATTTTTATTTTTTTCTATACAATTTATTTTAATTACCATAAGCAATTCAAATAAAAAACTTTGCTTTGAATTGTTAAAAATCGGGTCTTATGGGTATATTTAGCCATTTTATCGGCAGGTTTTACTTTGTGGGTATTTACCACATAAAAATTCAAGCCCTAATTATAAGTATTTAATTATTTAAAAAAATGTTTAATTTAAAAACTATGCTTATATCACTAACTTGTTTTTAAATTTAAATATCGAAAAATCACTAATCAAGACTCTAGGTAAAATTCTTACTTTTAATGAGGTAAAATTACTTTAGCATTAAAAATAACAAAGTAAAATGGATGGTTGATCTTAATTTTTTATGTATTGTTCGTTCATTAGACAACACATTTTGCATGACTCAACATCCTCTCAAGAGATTTCGAATACAGAATTTTTTCCTCATAACATAATTAAGCAACAAAATGTAATGTAAACTTACTTATGTAATTTAACTTAATTACTTATTAGTTATTACATAGTAACCAGTAAGAATATGCGTTTATAATCATTCACATAAAATTTTATCAATACATTCATGTAAATTAGAAACAATTGAGTCACAGAATTAACTAAGATTAACCATAAATAAATAAGATTTTTTTAAACTTACGAAATATGTGAAGGTGGGACCTCCAACTTTTCCACCCTTCGAAGACGCCCCTGACGTATATGTACCTCATGTACATTATTATAATATTTACAACCATCGTAAGCGACACGGCCAGAATTTAAATATGTCCACGACCTTATTTGGTTCGATATGCATTATACTCAATCGAATGACAATTACTATTGTATCTTACGCACATTAATTTACCTAAGCCATAATGAGAAAAATAAGAAAATAAGTTGCATGCTTATAATTCAATAATTATTGTTCTGGTCGGAACCAGAGCTGCACTAGAATGACATACAATCCCGCACAAGCCGTGATTTAAAGCAGTGGTCCCCACTAGGATTTCGAAACCTGCCAAAATGCCAAAAATTATTTAAGGCTGCATGCATTTGCATTAGCATTCACGCATACCATTGACACAAAAATAAAATGACCTTTGTGAGTATATTTTTCCACCGGGTGTAAAGATTTAGGTACCTACATAGTTCAATTTTGAATGATAACGATTATAAAATATAAAAGTTAAAAAATGTTAGTTTAATATAAGTACTTTATTTTATTTCCTTAAGTGTAGAATTTTGAATTTTAAAATGTAAAATTCAGTTTTAGTGCGTTTTTAGACCACATAGATTTTTTTAAATGCCACGTAGTGTGGACCGCTGACTTCAACAATAAACACCTCTGCATTATGATAATACCTACGATGGTTGGGCATATCTATACAAATGATTATAAAATAATAAATGTCCATTTAAAAAACAGTTTGAACCAGTGGCAAGGTGATCTTGACATTTTTTCTGAGGTTAGTTTCTAATGCTTCACTTCCACCCTACAGCGCTGATAACCCGAGGAAGGCGAGTTAACTGTCGTCATATTTGTAACTTCCTCTTCTAATTGATACTAAAATAAGTACTATAGTTAATATCATAAACAACCATGTATAGCAGGTTATTTCCGGTCCACCACCCCTTAAGAAACTCGGAGACGGTCACCTTTCGATTACCTCTTCACCACACCACTGGTTTAAACGTTTTACAGTGTGGGTTCGTTTGCATATGATCCTATTTGAGCGTACATGTTCCGCACATCGTAACGCAAATGCTGTTCCCGATTGTTGTTGTCTTCGTTGGTTTTGTTCGGTAAATGTCCGTTTTGACGTGGCACTGCTGGCCCTGAAACCACGTGTCCTACCACCACGGCTGGCGTGGTTTGTTTTTCTGGGTCGATGTCAGTGTTGACGTCGTCACCGTGGTCGTCGTCATCCCTGTGGAAAACTGGAAAGTTCTCGCCCTTCATTGTCTCCACAAGCGTGCTGATGAACGTCTCTTGAACTCGCTTATCGTCGGTGTTACCGTCCACCTGAGGAATTAAAACACACACATCTCAGTGAATTCAGAATTCAGACATTTTTTAAGGATCCTCTGAACCTCACCACGGAATCTTAATTTCAAATTTAAACCAACTGATTAATAAAGCAGTTAAGTTAAATAAACATTCACACATTTTATCTAAACGTTCACTGATTATAAAAATTTAAGTTTATATGATTTTAATTTTTATTAATTTAATTATTACAAAACCAAAAATTAGCATACCTACTAAGTATTACATTTACAAAAAAAAACCATAAAACTATACAACCCTGAAATACTGGAAAAAGAACAGTCTTATGGTATTCATAAAAACACCCAACTGTAATTTAATTTATTTTAATTGAAACGAAAATTATTTATTATTATTATTATTATTATTATAATTAAACCGAACAAAAATAAAATTAAACTCCACAAAACAGAAAATTTGAAACTTAACAGATACTTTGAGTGAAACATGGTGATTATTGACCTCCGTGTCTTATTTAGTCTGGAGGTGTTGATAAACCTTGAATAATACATATATACCTATATATATATTGTAACGTAGTATGACATAAATTGTCCTTTTCAGGACCACTAACGACCAATAAGCACACTTAATGACGCAACAGGTATTACATCCACAATCCACGATCCGCACCGTCACTAACCTATTGACAACACACATCGCCGGAATCATAACAACCTCTTCCCGACGCCACATGAAGTCTAGCAACACCGGAATACATAGGAAAAACCACCCACTGTACCAGGGGATTAGCCGAACCCTCCCCCCCAGCCACTTATGTACCGTCATCCTGAGCTCCTTTCAGCTAAGTAGTAGCCGCTTGCTTAAGTTACGCGCTACCGGTGGAGAACTACGTCCCATCTTATGATCCAGAATAACTGTTTCCCTAGTACCTATATGTGGTAGGGCCGAACGACTAATATCGTTGGTTGAACACGAGCTTTCACCACGTCAGCCCAATTGCGTAAAGGCCAGGCTTTCAGTGAAAAAGTTGATGAACAACATTAGCGAAAAAAAAAACAATTTTAAACGGAAAGTTTAAAGGCTAAGATGTACTGTTGCTACGCATCCCAATTATTCTAACAGATATGCCTTGAATTCAAACTTTGCAGTTTTTGGTACGACTCACCTTTGCAATGACCATCAATAAAGCACAAGGAAAATCGCTACAAGTGTGTAAACTGAATTTGAAAAATACATGCTTGCATATGTGGAATAATCGCTCATTGAAAAGCCTTCTGATTTATTTGTGTACCCATCAGAAGGAAGAACAAAAATATTGTGTATCCAAATGCATTTCAATAAATATAATTCAATTAAGTACTTGAATTGTCAGACTTTTCTAAATAAAACGAATAAAATTACATAATAATAAAATTAATTGATTATCAATGTAATATTACTATTAAGTATATTTTAAGAGGACGCTACACCCGCATGTGTCGTCTCCGTCTTACACGCGTACTACATAGCAAATTTTCATTCGCTAGATTTAATATTGTGCTGTTAGTTTTGATATTAGGGTAAATTGACGCATTATCAAACTTTTTGGTAGGAACATTATCTTTGTTCTCATGTTGGTTTTTTACGATATTTTAATTTTTAAATGAGTTATGTGAATTTTCAAATATTCACACTTAACATGCTCATAACTCATTTAAAAATTAAAATATCGTAAAAAACCAACATGAGAACACAGATAATGTTCCTACCTAAAAGTTTGATAATGGGTCAATTCACTCTAATATCAAAACTAACAGCACACTATTGAATCTAGCGAACAAAAATTTGCCATGTAGTACGCGTGTAAGACGGTGACAACACATGCAGGTGTAGCGTCCTCTTAACCATTATCTATCTATATATATAAAAAAAATACTGCTAGCTTGACCAATGGTAACGATTTTAACACACAATTGGAGACATTTAAGTGTAGGCTTTTCAACGGGTTACGAAGTGCACGGGTTCAGCTAGTTGTAAAAAAACAAAATGCTTCGTGTTCCTATTATACTATAAACCGCTTACGGCTCGCCGTCCGGCGGTACCAGTACCGTCAGACCGACGCGGTAGACCTGATACTTCTAATAGAGTGCGTGGATAGGCATTGAGAATTCCAAACAGCTGTGTGTACGGCCAGAAACGCCAGATGTAACCCTGTCTTCTATCTCATCGACAACACCGGCAACTAACATATAAGAGATCACGACGAGCCACTGGTTAGTGTTGATCACTCCATTCGGCCACCTTCTCTAAAGGAAGGCTAAAGGGTGAGCAGTCATTCGGCCTAGATCCGCCAAGACCGATATCGCCCCGCGCTTATTTTTTTTAATAATCATCGCCAAACCCACTCTAACCTAACCTTTTTTGTTTATATTCATATTAATTATTTTACATTACCTATATGTATAAAACTTAACATTATTCAAATTAAAAATCAATAAACCATCATGATTACTATGATACGAATTTTTATACCTCTCTTACTATTTTGTAACAAGAGTAGATACACGAAAAATTCTACCTGTTTCGTAGTTAATTAAAAGGTTAATTTTACATTTTAACGTTCTGCCATTTACTCACAACGGCTAAACGGTTATCTTTGTCCAGTGCCTTGAGCATTGGTAGAGTTTGCTCGCGGAAACTCTGCAGACGCCGGCGAAACGCCGACACGCTGTCGTCTAACCTTCCGCGACCTAACTGCAACTTTGAGCAATCCAATAATATCAACTTCGGCCGTTGAGCATACTGAAAATAATGTTTTAGACGTTATTAAACACATATTTCACATTATATTGTTTTTATTATAACACAAAAGTAATTAATGATAGAATATAATATCTAATATAATAGAAGACACATAATATGAAATAATCCATATTATAATCAAGGTTAAGCACTGACCATAATTAAAAAGTTAAGTTAATTTTAAATAAGTTACATAACAAATTACTTTTTTTATGTAGTTTGTAACCCAACGAATTACGTTTTTTTAGTATGATAGGTACCTTTTTTTCAAAATAGTTGAGCTGTCCAATATTTCTTGGGTAACCATCGATTACAATACCATCTGCATTTTTATACTTGAGTAACTCCTTATCTAATATTTCGTGAACTATCGACTGGAATGATATAAAAACAAAAATACAATTAGTGATATAAACTAATTCCAGTAATAATATTCTTATCATCACCTCTTCAACGATGTGACCACAACTGATCGTCTCTTGAAGCGAATCTAAGGACGACGCCAGTGATCTCATTAAAGGTCCTACGCTAACATGCCCCCAACCAGCGTTGGCCCGGAGTACTTTTTGGCACAATGAACTCTTGTTGCTGCCAGGGCCACCTGCATGCACCAATTCACGAATTAATTATTTTTGACCAACAAACAAAAAGCCAACAAAACTATCCAGTCAGAATCAAACGACCAATAAACAAGTTAGACAAATATACATAAGTATTAAACTGCAGTAGGTTGAAATATATTTTGTCTCAAAAACACACAAAAAATGCATTCAAAAATAATGTTCAAGCTTATTAACATAATTATCATATAGAAATAGAACAAGAAAATTATTTTTATTACATTTTGCTAAAAATGTATTTGAAATATACATCTGCTTAGCGAATTTATTATAAAAACTGGTATCAACTATATTGCCCAATCATAGATCATCATAAAGTATCAGAACTAAATTCACTCATTTAATTCACCATCAAAAAAAAAAAAAAAATTATAAAATACATTTCATGTTTGTGGGTTGAATGAAATATCCATGGAACGGTATTGGGTGATTTATCTAATATAGAGTGTAAAGGTACATTTAAGGTATTAGTTTGACTGATCTAGAAAAAATGTCAAACTAACACAAAGTGTCTAAAATTCAATCTGCTCATCATTTCGTGTGATACCTACAACGTTTATATGGTTCTAGGTCACTTTGTACGGTCGAGCATTAAAAGTGCGAATCACGGACATTTTGTACGGTCAAGTAAAAAGGTACATTACTAGGTAGCGGACACTTTGTACTATATTATATATATAAAGTATTAAAATATATACATATGTTTATAGTATATATAATTTTATTAAAAAGACCAACACTTTTTAAAGATGGTTTTGGCTACACAATATTAAGATAAAATTTAAGCGATATACGTTGGAAATGTTCTATTACTACGTGTATAGGAAATATTTCTACAAATCGTATAGAACCAGTATACTATGCTACTAGGGACACTAGGGTACAACTATACATTAATATATACTTTGTGTATATAAGAATACAAACTGTTCGCGTTCTGCAATCTAAAGTTTTACCTTACCGTACAAAGTATACGCGTTATGCAGTTCAAACAAAGAACCGTAGAAAGTGACAGTTTACCCGTTTGTATTATTGACACTATAGCACTCACCCACAACACAAATGGTTCGCGGAAACGTTTCTGGTTTCAAAACAAGGTCTGTGGCCCGTGGTTCTGGCACGATATCAACGGTGTGGTTGCTGGTCGGGCGCTCGGCGACGACTTCCGGTTGTCCGGTACCCGATCTGTCCACTGGCACGGTACCGTTGGTCACTGCTACCGTCGTCGGACTTTTGTGAGCGCTCAATATTTGAAGTACCGAGGACCGGAAGTCGTTATAAACTTCAGTCGGACTCCGCTCGCCGTTCACCTTCGAACATAACAACACGTGTACAGCAACTTAAAACGTACACGCACACCCACACTTCAGATCCGAATAGTCATTTTATTTTAATTCTTCCATTAGAATTCAATTTTTGTAGACATCTAGTACCAATTTGGTGGCAATCGATAAATAAGTAAATTGTTTATCGATTCCGTAAAAAAATTAAAATTTTCTCACTAGAAATTCATATAGATCAATAACAAAATAACATAGAAGGTGGTTATAGAAACATAAATTCATTAAAAAGAAATTAAGCAGTGATTATGTTCAAATTTTAGAACAAGAAACAGTAAGTTACTGTAGTTTCAACCTAATAATTGTATTTACAGAGCAGTTCATTAAACTATTTTCAAATAAAATTCAAATATTTGGTGCAAATTTTATATTGGTCCCAAAATGAAATTGCTAATAATATTTTAATAATATTATCATTATCTAAAAAAATTCATTTAATGTATTCATTAGGTTAAGTTTTAGAATTTAAGATATTTAAAAGTGATGTTATCACATCTAATACTAAAAATGTGCATGTGATTACATTAATTAAAATATCTAAAATTTTAAAACACATAATAAAAGCGTATCTCATTAGTCATTAATATGACGAACTCAAAATGCCAATGATATCAGAAGATATTTGGTATAAATTCCAAATAAAAATGCATCTATCTACTTAATGTTTTTTTTTTAAATTTAAATATAACTAAGCCAATATGGAGTAAGCCCATTAAAATCCATACAAATTTATAATCTTTTTTGTGTGTCCAATAGTGCTTGTAAGATATATAATAATATTATTATTTATTTTTAAACATTAAAAATATATTATTTTTACTCTAAAAACTAATGAAGTGTTAAAAACTATTTAATTGTTTCCAGAAAAACACGTTTTGGAAATTATTGCATAACATAGCTTACGATGGTAGTTATTTATGACGATTTTCGTTTCGATTTAACACTCACCGAAATGAGCATTCCCCTCTGGTCGTAAAAGTCCGACACCGGAGTAACGTTTTTATAGAAGTTGTTCAGCTCCATCCTGGCCAGACTCAAAACGACATGTCCTAACTTTGCGCCGTAATCGATTTGGCGTTCAAGCACGTTTTGATTCCACGATATTAAAATAACTCCGTTTACAACTTTTATCTAAACAAACCAACCACAATTATGTCGTATAATAATATGCGTAAATAATATTTTACAGACATAACCATAGATTAAACTATGTTATGTTTAAATTCAATGTTATGGGTAGGTTGAGATTAAAATTAAATGTAAAATTCAAAATTAATTTAATAGTATTATATGGTTTAGTTAATACAATTTTAAAACTAAATAATTATTTTATTAGGTACCTTATTTGTGTATTCAACCACATCGCGCATACTTCTCGGGAATCCTGATACCAAAAACGTTTTGGCCGCTGGAGACATTTTCAACTCCAACATTAATACTTCAGTGACTGTTTTACTGGACAGTTTGCTGAAGTCTTCCATATCTGAATAACGGTTGCGTGAAATTATTATCCATACATTACAAAATATATATGTATAACTCCTACGATAAATATTCAGACACTTTAATAGTTTGATAAGTAATATTTTTTTTAAACAATTATAATTAATTATTATGCACTATTAATATAAACGAGATAATAATTATTTCCTAATATTATTTTACCTGATTTAAACTTTAAATTGTACTTATCGAACTTATTTTTATCCTGAATTCAAACAGGCCCGTATCTGGGACGTCATATTTAGAGAGGGGGAGTGATTATCTTTTTTAGGAATAACCCAAATCTTCCATAACACCTACACTTTTATCATACGTGCCGGTGCATCTTGTATTTAAAAAAATGTTTGTTTTATAACACATTATACATATTTTATTAAATAACTATTATTTAAATAAAAAATTATCGTTTAATAATATAATACAAATAATATTTCATCAACACTTTTCATTTAATTTTCTACAGAATTAAATCAGCGTATCTCTTTTTCATTTTAACGATTCGTCAAAGGATATTTTAAGCAGAAACTTTTATTTATCTATGTACAATTTCACATTTGATAAATCTAATCATGTAAATGTAAGTTCCTCTGTCCCATTTTTTAATGCAGCCAAGTTCTCAATAATATAAAGAATAGGTAAGCCAGCGTGTAGCAAAAAGTTAAATAATATGGTTTTCACGTTGTCACTGATAATTTTTGAGGCATAGTCAATTTGTATCAAAATTGATCCTAAATATTTACATTTGTAATTTGCACCAAAATTTTTAAACTGCGTTTATAATTTGCACCATCATAGATAGTAAGAAATAGAAAATGCAATTTGCACCAAATTTAAAGTCGATTATAATAAGATAGATAGGTACAATCGAAAGATTAAAAAAAATAATCGAATAAGTTTTAATAGTATAGAGTATAATACGAGATATACATTTATTAGCCAGTAGTCTGTTATTATTGACATTAATTAAAGAAAAAGTCACTCAATTATAAAAATAATAATTTAAAATACCACATGCCAATAATTATGAAAGTCGATATTAACTATCGATAGTGTCCATTATTACTAATAGATAATCAATTTGTTTTAAAAATTACAAACACTATTTTGGATTTTTGACTACCTATATTTTATTATCCTTATCATAATCTTTACCGGTTGGCAGTATTGTTTTGGAATATTTGATGTATTAATTTGAAGCATGATACATATTTGATTTTCACAGTTTTCACAGGAAAGTGTTATAAATTAATATGACTGTTTGTCGTTTAAACACTATATTTTTATACATACACTCTATTTTTTCGTATTTTTTTGTACAATTTAAAAGATAATCGAGTCGTTAAAACAATTCATCACCAGGACTGATCCACCCTTATCATTTCTGATAATATGTATGAAAGAATTATAGTTTAAAATTATAGTCTGTTTGAGTACCTATTTACTCAGTGATTCGTAGAAACAGATATGAGCTACGATCAAATATTTTTCATTCATACATTACCATCGACCTCGATTAAAACTCAATATATAGCAAAGAACGGACTTCGGGCCAGAATATTATGTTAGTGTGGTTCTTAAGTTTTTACTGTTAAAATGAGTATGAGACTTTTTCAGACCTTTGGTAAACACGTCAAATTTCGCTTTTACAACCAAAATAGTCAACTGTTCCCAATTCGATTGAAACAGGTCAGGGACAAACGATAGGAGCATTATAATATTGTAACGGCCTGATTGGTAGGTAGGTGATTGGCCTTCGTAAACTTAAAACGTTTGCCAAAATCAATATAATAAATTCATTATTTTGAACATTCCTTTTTCATTTTTCAATGTCCAGAATGTAAAAATGCGACGGTCTAAGATTATTTTTACATTTTGGCCATTTTTACGTTCAAAGTTGTGAAAAGGATCATAAGAAAAATGAATCATAATCTTTAACATAATTCAAAGAATGTTTTATCTGAAGAAAAATATTTAGAATCCTATCAAGGTATTAACGATCAATATTTTATACCTAATTAAAATAAAAAAAACATTATTTTATAACAAAATAATAATAATAATCTTATTAGATCTCTGCATGTTATTTTATTTATTATCATCAAACATTTCGAATTATCGCTGTTAATAAATAATTAGGTATTGGTGGATCTCGAGTTCATATTAATACGGTTTCTGATGTGTTTGGTATATATTTAATATTTGTTAACGATTGTTATAAAATATAGATAGTTATAATTCATATGATATAATATAATGCTGAACTATTAAGAAAATCAAAAATAGTGTTCTCGAATATCGGTACCTAAGTACCTATGATCCTATCTATGTGATAAAAGTTTTTGAGACTGTAAATTTTATAGTTTACTAAATGTGACAATAATTTATGTTAGACAATAGAAAACTATTTTTAAGAAAAACTTTAACTTTCCTTTTGTATCTATGAAAATATGTAAGATTGATTTCTTTCTATACCAATAATTTAAATTCAGAGTATTATATTAGTATTTATATTATATCGCGCAGACAATTTACATTAGTTTTATAATTATTATTCCAGTAATTAATATCACTTAATAGTTTATGCAAAAAATATAATGGTATAGGTACTTACAAGAAGTAACACTATGATAATTTCATTAGATTTTGTCGAAATCAACGAAATTAACAAAAGTAATTTTCAAAAGTAATTTTTACAGACTACCACGTTATTGTTCGTGTTATTAAAATAATAATTATGAATATAGAATGAATATGAAAAAACTTGGCGGCTAGGATATTAAAAAAAAAAAATTAAACTCAATTAGATTTATTTTAGATTTCAAAAGTTTTAAGGATACACAAATATCAACTATATTATTAATGATCCCATAATTTAATATTATTAGAGGAAAATAAAAGAGTTCAAACATATAAATAAAATGATGTTAAGTTGGCTAATTCATAACTTAAGAAAAGATGATGTTTAAATTTATTATACCTATTGTTATAGATTTGTTAAACAACTAATAGATACATTATAATACGTCATATTCAAATTTCATGAAATCTTAAAACCCTATACACTACACGTCTACACGCATATGAGTTATAATTTTGATTTTTAAGTAAGAAAAATATCTGTACAATGCATAATTATTTCAATTATTATGATCAATAGATAATAAATATTTATAATTATAATTTATAAGATAAAATTAATATTCTTAAAGTTCAATAATAATTGATAACATGGCTAAAATGGATGGCTTAATAACCTCCAAACATACTCTTCGAATATACCACAGAACAACACTGACATTTAAGAAAAGGTGAGTGAATTCAGGAGTACCAAAAAAATTTAAAGAACTTATATGTATATATATAATATACAGTACACACAACAGAAGAGTTGAATATTTCCACCCTTCGGTATAGTTTGACAGAGCCGATAGCTTTGTTAAGTCTGCTTGCTCTGACATGTCAAGGTTGGCTTAAAGTCAATGGACACAATAAATAGTAATATAGGTAGTTTAATCATTGATTTATTTATATATTTCAATGTTGTTGATTGTATTAACATCATACATAATAAACATTTAAAATGTATAATTTTTTAATGAGTAATATATTATGAATATTATATTTGTGTATTTGACCGATTTTGACTAAAAAATTATAACTCACTTCTTTCATCAATCTTATCATTTTTATTCCATGATTTTTCTATTTTTTTATTACGTCCTCATAGAGTTCAATTTCAAATCACAATACATTGCTCTGTTAGTAAAAAAATGTTTTTTTTTCTGGGAGCAATGGCTTTGAAAACGTAGGTCATTAACTTTTCACTTTTTTTATATAAAAGCATTTTTTTTTATAGTAAGCCATTTATACATTTTTTTTATGGTCACCTTTTTTATTATTATTACACATTCTAAAGCATAACATTTTCTAGAAAATAATCAAGCTCACTATAAAAATTATAATAACATTTAAAATGTAGTTTTAAGCAGTGATTTGTGTCGTATGCAGAATACCTATCCTTTTCAGTCTTGTTCTGTTTATCCGAAATCCAAACTTTAATTTTTGAAAATGTGCTTGAGAGGTTATAATTTTACTTTTTTTTAATTCACAATAGATAATTTTTTTAGGAATTCTCCTTACAATAATGCTTTCTTTTATTAATTATCGTACAATCACGACATTGTTAAAATATAATGTTTTGTACGTAATAATTAATACAGTTTATTAGAAAGGGAAAAAAATGATTAATAATTTCTGATACAAGAAAAAATATTTGATAATTCATAAAATTCTATAAAAAATTATTATTATTTTAATTTGAACGGAAAAATTTACGCCATGCTCGCAACTATGATGTCTGATAAAACGTCACTAAAACATTTACAAATGCGTAATACAAATTGTAAGCGTATTATATTAATAAATATACATATGAGTCACCTTCAACAATTATAAAAAAAAACATACAATTAGAGCCTCAATCATACTAACGTTTTTGCGCCCTAATACGTAGTTCAGATGTAACTTACCTTTCGTATTTATTGATGGATAATTTTCGTCCATTTCGTGTCAAAATATTATCGTATCAATATAATTATACAGGATTACAGCTTGATACATAGAATGAATATGTTATACAACAACATTATCTAGTATATCGTTATATTCAATGATCAATAGAATTTTAAATATTATTGGTTGTTAAATTTCCAAAATTTCATAATTATAGAGCTAGATAGATACAACAGAAGAAAATAAATTTATATGTGTTCAAAATATGTTATAATTTTATTAATTAATTAAAAAATTGAACATTGTTATAAGTCAATTTAGTGTGACAATCGTATTAGATATGAATATCATTAATTTCTTTATTGTTAGATTTGCGAATTTGAGTTTAAATAAATTTTACCACATATTTTTTATCACCCCTATTCTTTTTAAATTCCATCAATATACATTTATTTCGTTAGAAAATATCGTCGAAACACAAATAACCTATCAATAAATACGATGATACCTACCTAGCTAATGACTACCTAAGTGGTTTTCAAACATGTAGGACACAATTTACCTACAGACTACAGTAGTGATAACAATTCTTATAAGAATTTTTGTAGGACGTAAGTAACATGAAGTTTCCATTATTGTATGACTCAAATTATCACTGCAAATATAACTTACTGGTATAAGATATTAAGTATTAAAAAAATGTCATAGAGAGATCTTTCTCTCCAATAAATTTAACCACTATTTTAGTACTTATGTTATTAAATAGTACATTATATTCTTTATTACCATTTATATAATTAATTGGATTTTGATTAAGGGTTAGAACATTTTAATTTCCAGCACAGAAACAAAACAAGGTAGGTATGATAGATACCGATGATAATCAACTGTTGCATTGCTTCGCATTTACTTTATAAATTATAATAACTATATATAAACACGAACAGAAGCAAGATATCTTGTTTTTCATCACTAATAAAAATTATAAAGGTACAATAATTATGAACCACTGAATTAAAAATTCCTGCTTAGATTCATACATGGTTTCCATTTTATTTTAGATAGTTATTTAGTTAGATATGTTATTTTATATGATTTTACTATAAATAACTTTATATTGTAATTTTAAATCTCAAGAGTTTAATATAAATACAAATTCAAAAAATTAAACATTGTCCATGGATGTTTGATGAAAAACCAATACGTAGATATTAGTTTTTTTTTTTCAGTGAAATAACTCAAAATATCTCTCAATTAAGAATTAATATTACATAATATTTATACTAATATAATTTAGGCTGTACAGTGTACATTATAATTTTATTTGGCTTAGTATAAGACATAAAAATTTTGTATGATTTTTAACAATATAAATTCAAATTTAAAAAAAATATTAGTTTTGCATGATATAAAATTTTTTTGTTAAGTACATTTTATGAGTATTCAAACAGTAAGCTATCGATTACCAAACGTGATCATAAATCAATAACCAGCTACCGCAGACGCTCGGTAAATCTAAAAGTAGACCTTCTACTAAAATGTTTAATTTACCGTTGATGATATAACAAAACAAACTTACCGTTTCCAACAGTGTACTGTTGTAGTAAGTCGGTCATGTTAATGTGGACAATACCGCGCTTTTCTATCATCAAGTTGTCACAGTGCGTGACCTTGCCACTTCCAGGTCCACCTGTATACGAAAACTTTCGGTCAAATAGGTGTTTGCGAAGATGGTGTTGCAACTTTATAGGTAGGTACTTACCGAGTACGAAAATAACTGGAACTTTCGGTGTGTCAAATTTCACATGGCCGTTTGTGTACGCAAACATCCCAGCGTCATTTTTGTTTGCATTTTCGATATCATCTGCTTCCCAATTGTCTCTATCTTTGGAACCGTTTTTAAAATGCTCATCATCGGGAATTTTGTCTGTAATAAAACATAGTGTCAAATAAATAAAAACGCGCGAATATTATTACTTTTCTAGGACGCAAGTAGGCTGCATCATGGATGTTAGGATGTTATCTTATTACAAAAATTAATGACCGATAGTTAGGTATTAGTGTCTAGTGATTCATTATTAAACACAAATTAATTTTTTTTCATTAATATTTTTAATTTTATATTCACAAGATATTTATTAATATTGTAAGATTAATAAAAAAAATATATATAACTAAGTAACAAAAATATCGACTCATCTTTATAATATAAGAATTTTTTTTGTTATTTTATTTATATTCTCATAACATAAATGTTTTATAATATTATGTTACAATTAAATTGTTCATAAGCGATATTCTAAAAAGTTACGTAAGTTAAGTATGAAGATAGGTAGGAAGGTTAAGTTTAATATATAAGTAAATTAGTAACTATATACATTAATATCATTCACAGAGTTCGAGTGTTGAATTATACAAATTGTTTTTTGTTCACTTACTGTAAGAACCTACAACAGTTACAACCTAAGTATTTTAGTCATTAGATAAAATTAACTTAATAGTTGTCACTTTTTCTTACGGCTTACACGCCAATCATATCAAATATACCAATATAAATGTATAATCTACATTATAATTTCTAGTATTATTTTCTTAAATATATATACTACTAATATATATAACCAAATGTACCTACATTAACAATTTAATAAAACGATTCACAATCCAACATATAGGTACTCATACTGCTTATGGAATCGATTACTTCTAGCAAATGCGGATAACACTATAATATTATTATAATATCATAGACATTAAAATAAAATAATTGCAATGGATTTTTATAAATAAAATGTTGCCTATTTCCGTTTTCACACACTTTTCTTAAAGTCGCTTTCACGTCTGTTTGTCTGTAATCAAATCTTTCGCGCTCGATTTGAGGCACTTTTTGACGATGAAAAATTCTGAAAATTGGTATAGACCTTGGTCTTGGATGACAATACAATAATCCGTTATCATTTTGGGACACGGACCTCCAGGTAGGCGATGACGGGTGTGCAAAGTCATCTCCGAGGAAGTAAAGGTATAATAATATAATAATATAACCATAACAACTACCATCTACCAAAAATATAAAAATATATTATCAATATTATGTTTAAATTTTTAACTTTACTTTTAAATTTTTCATCACGCGCGCTCGTATTACCGCCGGCGCTGTTCGTCGAGTTCGCTGACATCAACTTTAGGTTTACAGTACACTGGAGAATTATCTGCAAAACTAAGTGAGACGGCCACTCAACGCAAACGACGCCTGGAGAAAGCTCGTGATAAATACCGTGATAACAGGGATAATGAAGATCGTATTATTAAACGAATCAGACTCGATGCTTACAGCCAATATATGAGGCAATGAAGAAGTGCCGAAACAACAGAGCAGCGCCAACAACGATTACAACTCGATTAAAAGTGACATTCACTGCAACGTGCCAATGAAAGCCTGGCAGAACGAGAAGCTGAACAAATCGTACAAATGCCACTATTGTCTGGTCAATATCTTCAACACATGCGGTTAGAATGGAAAGATGTCGAGTTTATCTTCATTGACGAAATTTCTATGGTGCCATACGAAATGATGTGCATGATCGAGTCTCGACTGCGACAATTGAAGAGTCCCGAGGAAATGTTCGGAGGAATTAATGTATTACTGTTTGGCGATCTGATGCAGATACCGCCAGTGAAGGGACAACCAGTTTTCCGTCAGCCAAGACACATGATACTGGCTACACATTTGTGGGAATTATTCACTTTGATTGAGCTGACGCAAAATATGAGGCAGCAAGGTGATACAACTTTCATTGACGTTCTCAATGCGCTGCGAATTGGGGAGCTAACGACAAGTCACATGTCCGTGTTGATGAGTCGGGTTAGTACAGAGACGGACGGGGAATTCTCTGTAGAGAAGGCTGTCGCGTTCAGCTCTTAACAAAAATCAAATATAATAATTGGCGTTAAGGGTGCCTTCACGACAAGGCGTTGATTAAACACAAGTATTATAGTAACGACCTTAAATGAATAATGAAGGAAATAAAATAGGTAACTCGAATATTAATATGTTAAATAATTGTTTTTATTATAATTCTAAATGATGGTAGGTACTTTGGTTTAGTATAAAAATGATTATGCAAATGTTACAATACATAATAATATATTAATAATAATACATTAAGTGTGAGATATCTATTTGGCACCCAATAAGTGGATAAAATACAATATGCTGGATTATCAAAGGTAAACAATATAATATTGAAGTGCTTGATTAGCACAGTAAAATAATAATAATAATGCTTGATTAGCACAGTAAAATAATAATAATAATGCTTGATTAGCAAAGTAAAATTATAATAATAATACTGAATAATAACCTGGCAGCTCGTCAGCTGGTTACCTGGAGAACTGGTGTCCGTTAGCGGCTTTGAACCAAACGCTACCGTCTCAGGATGTACATATTTGCACAATAAAAATACAATATAATAATAATTAAGTGTGTGATAGTCCTGAGAACGTACGACTAACGGGCCACCAGCTCAGACGAATAAATCACTGAACACAATATATAATTCACAATGACGAAAAAAATTCACGTGCTTCTGTATCTCGTGGTGCGCCCTAAATTGAGGAATAATATCAATGGGTTGAACGCAATAAATGACTGAACGATACTTACAGAAAACAATTCACAGATGACTAAAATTAAATGATTGAATATGTATTGAATGAATGTATGCTTTTTTTGATGAGAACGAATGTATTTAAGATTAACAAAAACAAATTGAATACTGAATCGGAGGCTCGTTGAATGATCGAACAGCTCGAGAGGCATAAAAAAAAAAACAAGGAAAAAAGTACGAACGTAATTTAATGAATATGAAGCCTTTACGAAAACGAACGAATTTTGAGTAGCCAATGAAAAACACATAATTAACGAAAATGCGATCAGTACCACCTTAAACATTTAATCCATCAAAATACAGAATTCGGTGGCACTGAAAGCATTACACAACTTTATGGACGCAGAAAAAAAACATTGAAAGTGCTGCACTTTAAGTGCATAAAAATAATATAAAAAATTTGACTGTTGGAATACGCACATTGCCCACTATCAGTTAGATAACGGCGCACCACTATCACAAGCGACCAGCTGGTGGTGGAACAACGCGCGCACTCCTCGACTGGTCACCCGCGCTGAACGCACTGTCGCGAAAAATCAGGTTTTTGAATAATTGTTTGCGGAGTGAACAAAGGCTATGCGCATTTACCCAACCAACAAGCAAGTGGAGGCCCACAATAATAAAGTACTACAATACTTTCGAGAAAAAAATGTCAAAATGTTTACCATTCGAGCTCAAGATTCTTTGGTCGATGCCACTAGGCCGCTATAAAATTCAATCGACGCCGTCATATCGTATGACATCAACAAGACCGGAGGATTGCCGAGAGAGCTGGTAATATTTGTGGGAGCAAAAGTGATGCTGCGATCTAACATCGATGTACAAAAAGGCTTGGTCAATGGAGCAATAGGTATTGTAACAGAACTGAAATGGGCTGGTGGCTTCCGCAAAGGTCAGATCTACAAGCAGGACTTACCAGATGTAATGGTGGATTTTGGCGTGGATGGGATCCACCTGATCAAGCCAAAATCAATACAATTTCCGGCAAAATTCAGTTACGGAACTGTCGAGCGCCGTATTCCGCCTTTAATATTATCATGTGCTTCAACAGCCCATAAAATGCAGGGCGCCTTAGTCGATTATGCTGTCGTATACTTGGGACAGAAACTATTCGTACAAGGTCAAGCGTACGTCATCATTAGGAGAGTTCGTAGCCTCGATGGACTTCGTATCGAAGAATTGGACGCTTCAAAAATAATGGGAAAGACATCCTGTAACGTAGACGCTTTGGATGAAATCGAAAGAATGAGACAACATCGTCAATCATAATCATCAATCATGAGTAGTTTGATTCGTTTTATTAAATATAAGAAATTTGTTTCATAAATCTTTTTTAAACGTTAAATAAAAAAATGTACTTTCAACTAAAAAGTAGAAAATAAAAAATAAAATAAATTTTTTTTTTAACACACTTTCCTATAAAACCATATTTAAAAAAATATAAATATATATATTTTTAAATTAAACTAAAAAATATTTTAAAAATTGCACTAAAAAGACAAAAAATAATTTTCGGTACTTAAAAATAATGAAAAATTTAAAAGTGTGTGGTGCTCTTACACTAATTGACATATTATACTCCCAGTCACTATCTTATAAACAGGTTTGAACAAAGAAGTGTATGTGAGACTTGGCTCGGCTTTAATTGTTTTGTATGATGCACCACACACTTTTAAATTTTTCATCAGTAAATTTTTCATTATTTTTAAGTACCGAAAATTATTTTTGTCTATTTAGTGCAATTTTTAAAATATTTTTTAGTTCAATTTAATATATATATATTTATATTTTTTTAAATATGGTTTTATAGGAAAGTGTGTTTTTAAAAGAAATTTATTTTTTATTTTTTTATTATTAATAATTTCAATACTACAGTATATTAGCATAATAACTTATATTTAGATCATGACTAGATATAGGTACAGATATATTTAACTGTCGAAAAAACATGGTTGGTGGGTGTGTGGGAACTGGTGCACAAATGTTGATTGTTGCATGGTGTGTACAGCGTTGTGTCTTGGTGAATACCATCATTGACTATAATATCGTATATAAAATACTCCCGTACTCCTCTCATTATTTATGTACTGTAATAATAATTTTGTAGTACAGTCCTGTATAATATTTTTGTCATGTTTATCATATAAGCAGTAAACATGATATTATTATGTGATCATACCATAGAATAAAATATATATTGTGTGATCATACAGCACAATACCGAATATACTTATAAATTATAATCATTAAAGAGGTTTTAAATGGCCCAACATTTTTGAATTTTCATAACTCTGGTACCTATGAGTATCAAATTTTAATATGTAATTTAAAATAGTGACTGCTTAAATTATATGAGGTCACTCACAAAAAATACGGTAACTTCATATACGTATATATTACTTACGTATTCAGTAATTACTAATTAATGATTGTTTGGATGAATGTTTTGCACACCTAATTTTTTATTTTTTTTGAATTGAAGGTTATTCGAACTTTATACATAGCGTCCGTGATGTATCTAATTAAAAACCTTTTTTAAGTTATTCAAGTAAAAACATCTAATATATGTATATGTTAAATAAAAACTGTTTAAGCTGTTTGTTAAAAAAACACTTAAAAATTAACTTAATTTAATTTTTAAATTCTGAGCAGTGAAACTTTGAGAATAAGTATTAAGTATTTTGTTTAAGAATTTTTTTCAAATATTAAAAAAATACAAACTTTTGTACTTTTTTCAAAAAGTTTTATTCAAGTACTTTACAATACTATACCAACAATAAATCAAATAATATTAATATTATAACAATTATTATGATACGGTTAAGCCTGATACTATTTCTGTCGTTCTGTCTTCTGTGTGACCATAAATTACAAATATTATGGACCTATGACGAATCAACAAAAACATTCTTATAAAGTTGGTGTTTTATTATTAACACTCAAAGATTGTACCACAATAATTTAACCACCAGTTGAACGCGAAAAATTAATATCTTTCAACTATTATAGTATAATTGTTCTGGTTATGTTTTTAGGTGCATTCGAATTGCGTGCGATGGTCGATGGATAAAAAATATGAATTACAATTCAAAATATCATGAAAATCGCGTGTGATACTTATCAAACTTAATAACTACGTATTTGATATATTATAATATAGGGAATAGGTGCATGCAAGAACTTTACAATTGATTATTTTAATTCCATGTTTTAATTTAATGTGCATAAAAAAAACACTCTGACTTAAATTATTCATGTGGATGGAGTTAGAACAGTTAACTTGTATCTTATATTTACTGATCACATCGACTATTTATATTTTCTATTATTGACATAGAAATGGGAAATTAGGTCAAAAAACAAGTAAACGGTGAAATTAATAAAAAAGATACTTTTTTTATATTTAACAAGGGAAAATATTTGATTTAAAAAATATATTATAATTATAAAGCATTAATATCAAGAACTAAAAGTCTCTTTGTAAAAAAATAACACAAAAATCTCCACAAAATAATTGGTGCTTAAAACTACATTTTATTTAAAATACGAAGATTACTCCCTTTTTATAAAATCATAAGATCATTAATATATTACTGCAATGATATTATGTCCTGATCTTGAGGATTACTTTTTATATCAAGTAATTACAGGTAATAATTTATAATACAAAAAATATGAATTACAATTTTGTATTTGTGAATGTTCAAAAGGAATAAAATTAATTTCAACTCCTAAATTACTTTTCATGAGACGATTATAAGAAAGCTGTATGCTTCAAATTTCAAGTTTTTTGCAACACGGCGGGATTAGTGAATTGGGTCCCAAATGACCTTAAATTGGGTTCTGGGAAAAAAAGTAATAGTTAAGTTGAGTTTCGGAAAAAAATTACTAGGTAAATTGAGTCCCAAAAATAAAATGATAGTTTATTCATAACACTTTTTTAATATCTAATAATCTTGATTAGAAGTCAAATTTTAATTATATGATATATAATATATACGAGATATTATACTATGTTATCGGTATAAATAATATTCATTAAAATATATGTGCTTATTATAATATTATGTTCTTGGTAAAAACTTAAATGACAGGGATTTAACATATTTAAATCGGGTTATCATGTTAATAGTTTATTTTCAGTTTTCTCATTTGTTTCCTTAATTGTTGTTCTGTATATAGGTAACAGTCGTAATATGTATACGCCCGCCCGTTATATACGTGCGTGTGGCGTGTCTTAATTTATTAAGCTTAATCAGTTACGACGTTGAAATCCGCGGTAACATTAGTCAATAGATCGCTACATCACAATCTTATTATTATATTTTTTTTGTAATTTTTGTTTATCTATTGGTGCATAGGATTAATTTATGTCCGGCCATGACAAGAATGGCAAATCCATGGCACGCTAAAAATTAATTTTTATTACATACCTATATTAATACTCGTATATTTATAATTCTTTTCTTATAAGATACTATATTATAATGTATGATATTTTTCAGGGAACCTATCGATTCCACCAATGAAGCATCGATTCCGTCAGTATCGACTCCACCAGTTTAGGTAGTCTAAAAACAACCTATAATATAATATATATATATAATTCAATAATTAATTTAAATATAAATTAATTTAGTCAAATATAGTTTTAAGTTTTACAATGTTATTTTTTATAATGTGATGATGCCAAACTAATGAAATATGAGCGGTTAATTTTTTTAGCCTCATAATCTTTTAACATACCTTCGATTTTTCTTTTTTGATGAATATCTATTGTGTTCTTACGAGTTTTTGTTTTGTGAGTTGTCCTGAGAATAATGTACGTATCTGTTTGGATTCTTGTATTTAAGACGTGTATAAATAAAAAATGCTTGGGTGTGATTTTATAAACAAATAATTGAGTTTTGTGTGGAAAGATTCACAACTATTTGTGTTTCGCTCAGAACTAATGGAGGAGAAGCCCAAACATTGGGTGGAAATCTCGAAAACCCATCAATGTAGTTTTCAGCTAAATAATCACAAAATTTTGACATTTTTGGATCATTACGGCAGTGTGCCATAAACTCTTCTATAAAACATTCTGGGCTTAAAAAGAAAGTTCAAATATTTTTCTCAACCAGATTCCGGGCTCACAGTTTTTATTTTGATACACGTCTGTTAATCCAATTTCTTGGATTTTTCTCCTTTAATTTTGCATTAAATGGAATCTGCATCCAATTACTTGTATTAATGGCCAAATCATTTTTGCCCCAGCATGAATAGATTCTTCAAAATCAGCCACAATTGTCGTCAAATTTAAATTTAATTCAGCAAATTTAGTTTTTTTTAAACTAAATGCTAAATTAATAAATATGTGTTGTTTTGTGAGGTAATAAAAAATAAACTAACGGAACATAATGCCCATTTATATTTACATTGATTGTAAAAAGTGGATAAAAAAACATATAGGACACGAAGAAAATGTACCATCAACAAATATTGTATTATACGAGCTTAGAGCCTTTAGATTATTGTCTGTAGAAAAACACATCGAATTGTTCACCAAATCTGTATGTATTAAAAATGACTCACCTTCAACATTTCTTATTTCACGATTTTTCATAGCTTCTATCACTTCAATAAGATTTTTTGGAAGTTAAGGTATGCGTTTTCTACGCTTTCGATGTATACATTGTTTGATATTTTCAACATAGTTATTTTCCATGATATTTTCAATTTGAGGATTTTTTAGTATTTCACGATTTATAATTTTTGAAGGACTTTCTGTGACATCAGTAAGTTTTCTTTTTAGTTGGTTTGAAAATAGTTTTTAACATAATATGCTAGCAAAATCTAATTGGTGTCTAATGCAAAAATGTAGATTGTCATTTTGAGTTATACATAACTATTGACATACTAAGTAAATAATGACTATCAATAAAAAGTTTACATACAGGCCACAGAACATAACACAGGCAAATAACGATATAATCACACATAATATAGGTACATTATGAACATGTACTAGCGAATTACTCCGAATTTGTAAAAATGTTCGCGTTTTATTTTCAGTGGCAATGGCAATATAATACGATGAAAATACAAGTATACATGTAGTAAAAGTATGCTTGACGTGTTTTAGTTAACAATACACAAGTAAAACATGAATATTATAAAAAAAATTATGTTTATACCTAATTTTTATATTTTTTTCATGTTTTACGTGCATACTTTAAATCAAAACACGAAAAATAATAATTTCTTTGAAACACGAATTTTTAATTTTTAACAGACATATAATTAATAATATTTTAAGCTCGGAATGGTGACTAGAGGTCGTTGACTTGTGTATATTTAAACATTACACAAAGGTAATTTTTAACAGACTGTATAAAAAAATAAAGAAAACAATAAGTTAAAAAATTAAGTAACATTTTATCATTTAATGTGTTATTTATTATTAACATAGGTATGCAATTTATTTTGTTTTTATGCAATACACAACCCTTTGCTCATTAGTTTAAAGTCCGATATAAGAGTTCTAAGTGTCTGTCATTACCAGGTATATTAGGTACGTCCATAAACCATAAAACTTAAATAACCCACCTAAATTAATTTATTGCTAATAATTTAGGTCATTATATTGTAATATATTTTAATTATTTTTTTTAAATTAGAATTTTAATAATTATAATTGAGTCAAGAATTTAATTGAACATTTTAGAAGAGATTCGAAGAGAATTTCAAATATCTATGAATAACTCAAAATTATTCAAAATATTTTGAAGAAATTGTATCATGTATTCATGTATAGAAAATGATAAAATAAATATTTGATGAACATTTCAAGTACCTAAGACTATTATTTTTAACAGTGAAATAAGAAAATCGTTGTATGTGAACTTGTTGATTTACTGGTGAATATCAAATATAGCAATATCTAACTTCAAACGCTCGTAAAAAATTAATTCTCAAACCTCATAACAGCCCATTTTCGTGATTTTATTGAGTTTTATCAACATTTTAACTTTAACTGCTTATAAAAAAAATATTGTGGATTTACGAACAACTTTTTTTTAATTTCCACAAATAAAAACTTATGGGGAAAGTTCATGCTTTTCAACATTGTCATGCTTATGACGGAACAAAAATCTTTTTATCGACATTAATTTAAAATTTAAATAAAACTAAATGTTCTTTTACCTATAAATAGTTTAAATATTACCGCAGTCTGAAATTACAAGGTGCATCAAAATTGCTGATATAAACATTCAGTGGATCTATTTAGAGCAACACTTTAAAAGAAAATCGAGTTTTTGAAAATTGTTTTTGCAGTATAAATTTCTCAAAATACTAAAATCGTCTAAAAATTATATTAATGTTTGAAATACAAGTTAATATGATAAATTAATTGTATTCAAGACATCAGACACGGAAAATACTATCGAACCATGTTAGTATATATTCTTATATACCTAACCTTCCAAATATTAAATAATACGTTAATAATAATGAATGTTAAGGTGGGAAAGTTAGTAAAAAACATAAATTTGAATAGTCGAATTACTGAAGTAATTAATATTTATTTTATTAGGTACTTAAATTTATTTATTTATTGAGTAAATTTCAACTACTAAAATATTACAAAAAAACAAAATTATAATTAAAACTAAAGAGAGGAGTTTATCACCTCCAATGGCTGTGCGTAGATGAGAGTTCTAAGAACTTAAAAAAATTTTCAATACATAACAATAAATTGATAATAATGTAGATAATAATATATTATGTTATAGGTAATTACTTTAGACATCATAAATCTAGAAGCCCCATAAATTTAACCCAAATTGCGCCTATGAATAAAACCCATGACTCATACGTTGATGTAAATGTGTAATAAGAGTAAAATCTTTTTTTCATCACTTTGAGTAAATGTATCCGGTTGTTTAGTGTTTAAAATTCATTTGAAGTCGGCTTATATAACAATTGGAATTCATTGAGTATTTTTATAGTTTTTGAAATATATGAATTTCTTTATCTCCTTCTTCAAACATTATAGGTTTGCTAATTTATTCTTAATACAACTTTGTTTATGTCTAATTAATCCTGATTTACCCCTAAATCTTGATAATTAAACTTATTAAGTAATTCGGGGGTCATATCCCCTATGACCTATAATATCATTTGATATATGATAATATTTTGATAATATGATTGAACAGTTGCTTATTTATGTATGTTTGATATTGATATTATAGAGAATATGACACCTAGGAGAACCCTCAACACCATCATGGTTAAGTGATGATGTATCAGCCACAAAAAAAAAAATATGCCCATTAACAATACACTTAAAAAGTCAGAAGAAGCATTGAGTAACATTGCCAAGGCTTTAGCAATACCATCAGTGCCACCATTAGATAATGCATCACATGGTTTATCTCAATTTATAAGTGCTACGCTGCAATCTTTCAAAAATCATTCCCTTAAAATTGCAACAAAACAAAAAATTTTAAATATTTTAATGATGTTCAACTTAGTGATATTCCTTAAATTATGTTTTAAAACAAATAAGTATTACCAATATACATTTCTAGTCAAGGAAGACTGAGTTATAAGTTAAAGAAATTATTTTGTTTTTTTTATAAAATTGTTAATGTTTATTTAATATTTAGTTATTAAATCATAAAAGACCTAACTATTTTAATTTGTAATTCTTAAATAATATTTTTAAATTTGTTTTTTTGGTATCGTGAACTTTTCATAACACAATATTAACTACATGCATATAGAGATTATCTGTTTGACTTTCTAGTACCTAGTGGTCTTGGAGAAGGAAGGTTAAGGGTACCTATGTGTTTCTAAAGCTTCATTTAAGTTACTTTCTCTACACTGCAGCATCATGATCTTAGAACCTATATTTATCCAATTAAATTTGTAATTGACATCAACTAAAGCAAGCAGAATAATACTATCTGTCCCTTTATAGTTTCTATAGTATGAAAAACTTGAACGGGGAGGTATGAAATTAATATGCTTCCTATCGAGAGCACCTATGCAATGAGGGAAATTATAAAAAGAAACAAATTGATCTGTAATAACATTCATCTCTTCTATTGTTGATGGAAGCTAAACATTAACCCATATAACTTAATTAGTTAATTTAATTCATATTGATGTTAGGTACTGATTTAATTTTTATAAACACCTTGATTTCATCTTTAAAAGCTTCATAAATTGCATTCAAAATGTCTGGTATAAGAATATATTGGTTGCAATACGAATAGAGTAATGAAGATTTTTATAGCTTTTATCAGTAGCTATAAACCTTAATGTTACTCTGTAATAATATATAAATTATCAGGATCTGTGCTGCTAATTCAATTCTAGCCTCCCCTCCCCCCTCCGCGAACGAATTCCCTAGTTATACCTAAGATATTAGTAGTATAACTAAACCAGATTTAAGTTAAAGTATAGTAATAATAGTCAAATAAAGTATAATATTATAACCTATAATTTGTAACCTGTCTGGTGGTTTTATACATTGTCTCATTAGAGTATCCATTCGGGCAATAATTGCAATAATAGAGTTATTTTAATTAAAATTTCGTTAAACATATCCGAATCCAATCTCAAATAGTTCATGTATGATTTTTCATCTTCTATTCTACAGAATACAAAATATGTTTTTAAATTTATATATTATATTTAAACAATATAGGTAAGTATCTACATTTTATCTATTAAAATATGGATTTATTAACTTACAATAATTCATTTTGTAGCATACCTAGACCTTTTTTTCGACGAGAAATCCATTCTTTCACCCACACATTTCTTTTTTTTTTGGTGCTTTTAATAACTTATGTATTAATATTATGTTATGCTCTCCAATAATACTAGCAGCAATAGCTAACATTTTTTCACGAGAATCCATACTAAAAACCAATCGACTAATCAAGGTATATTTATGTATATTAACTACCTACCTATTTAATATTTATATATATAAATCAAGTCTATAAAAATAAAATGTAAAGAGTTATTGTAGAATATAATAATATACAGAAATACAGAATAGTAGAATACAGATATTTTCGTAGAGTTCATAATCATTTATTTTGCAGCTAGTACATTTTACAGTGCATATCACATTATGATGTGAATATAATTATATACAACTATACAAGTACTAGCATACTAGGTTACACGCAATATACTAGACTAGCTAATTATGCTAGATATAGTATCATCGTGTGAAAAAGGCTTAAGTGACTCTCGTGATTGTAGTCTATTAAATTTAAGTCAACTGAATTAATCATTTTATTTTATGAAACTCGGCATTAGACACTCATGTGTGTTAAGTTATCAATATGAGATGAAGACTCAGTAGCTTTTTATCAAGATAGGTATACTGTTGAACATTGATGTCGATGTACCCCTGAGGGTCTCGGTCATCTTCGATAGGTAATAAACTAATAACCGATGAAATAAAACCAATTGAAAATGTATTTGCTTAAGTTGTAACTAGTGTAGTTTCAGTTACCTATTTTTATTTTTTTTTATTCACTGTTCCAATGACGCATTGTGGTAGTGGAGTTATTAGATTATCCAATTATCGAAATTGATTGTATAAAAGTAAAAAAGGGGTTGGTCGGCCGCCACGATTCTTTCAAACATTTTAAATAGGGTGTTGAGTACATATGGACAATAGGTATAAGCAGACTTGCATATAATTTATAATATATAGCGCTATAACACTGGTGAAATAGAAAATAATAATAATAATAATAAATAAAAAATATCAAACAAAAATAGGTCATGGTTAAACCGCCTGACCCCGCAAAATGTTCAACAATGAGCTGCAAAATACGAGTATAGGTATTAGATATATACAGGGTTATTCACCAAACATACTGGAGTGTATATCACTCCCTTTTTTTCAATAATACACTTATATAATATCTAATTTTTGGAATTTTAAATATTTTTATAGATCATGAAATTATTTCCAAATTCTTGGTGATGAAAACTTATATTTTCAAATAACAACCCTAATTTTCTGTAAATTATTTGGTGGATAATATCCTGAAATTTTAAAGATCAAAATTCGAATAAGTTGTTTTCAAGTTGCTTACATTTTTATATGAGTTTAATGGTCCATAATAATGGATTTGAAAATTATATGGGCTCAAGTGATTTCAAAATTTTAGTCATTATTTATATAAATCTATCAACATGTATAAGTACCTAATTTGTAAAAATATTCCAAGTATAATAAATATTAGATCCAATGCTAGGTACATTTATTTTATATTTTTGTAAACCCATTTTAATGACTACTATTCTTAGTTTAAAAATGTTAATAACTTCGAAATTACGATCGTATGATTTTCAAATAAAATTAATCAAAATATTTAAAATCATTAGTACCTAACTAAATAATTTACAGTAAAAAGTGGGTTTTTCATTTGAAAAATCACAAGTTTGTTTAGTCACAGGGCACATTCCTATTAGTAGGTAGTATAATACATCTAAAGAACTTGAAAATATTTCGTGTAATATGCATGCTTGATGGATCACCCTGTAAAGTATTATAATATATGTGTGTTTTTCCATATAATAATATGATTGACCCGACTATGTCGGATAGGAACTATGCTCGTGGAGAAACAATCAATATTTGACCTTTAATAGTGAACATTACACGAGTTTGTGTTGCGTTTATATTAAATTATTATTATACATCGTGATTGTCATAATTTTGCCACCGTGTTTTATTTACTGCTTATCATAGAAAAGCCTAGCCGCCTAGACATCAACGAATTAAAAAGTGTGTCACTCTTAACTAAGTCACGTAGGTAACGATTGAATATTTTTAAGAAATTTCTGACTTAACGAATAAATTAATCATTTTATATTGAACCAATTTTTGTTTAAAAAAAAAAAATTATAGTATAATTACAATTGAATGTGTTACTATATTGTATTAAGAAATATACTGTAGTCTATTGAATCGTTAAATACTCAGTTCCTAGTTTCAATAGAGTTAAATAACATAAATACAGGTCACTATGAATTGTGTCCCATTTTAATTGTTTATATGAATTGTGATTGGAATATATTTTAAATGACACGATATGTAAACAAATTAAGTCAAGAGATATTTTTTTTAAATAAATATCTTCATTAGGATTGGCAATATTATAATTTTGCTGAAATTGGTATGGTTAAATATATTGGCTTTTTGAGTACAGTTTTATTTACCTGCACTTCTACGTGGAATCACAATGTCACACAAACACATTAATTTAAAATCACTGAACATTAGCAAAATATATAACAGTTCAATGATGGCTTTGTGATCACTGATCAGCAAAAAAATTAACCTAAAATCTAAACACCTAATTTTTTGTTAGTAAGGGTGGTATCTGATAGTCTGTTAATATTAACACGTAGATGCCCGAGGTAGGTATATTTATTATTTTTAATAAATATATATTTACGTCGTGCCCATCATATTTTTATCATATTAATATCCTTTAACATAGATTTTAAATATCAATTTGATAAATAAAAATAAAAACTGAATTTAATTAACTAACTTATGTTATTTATTCTTTTATACTATGAGCAGAACAAAAATGAAACTAACTTTTACTTGTGAGTTTTTTAATGACTTATTTATTTTAATCATTCAAATTAACGATTAGAAAAAAAAATTAAATTCATTACTATAATATTAAAAAAATGCAAGGATAATATTTTAAACATTGAGGTTGTAAAACAGATGTTATCACACGAATATACATCATATTATTTTTATTATTATTATCATCATGCGATCGCGAATGATTTATTTCAATTAGGACGTTTTTGTTTTTGATACCTACATATATCCTACAGGTGTACAATATTTTGTGGGTTGTAGTTGAACTTAATAATGTTATTGTACTTAATATATTTTAATGTATTACACTTCCGACACTAATTCTTATTCGCATTCGAGCATAGGAATTACATATTTTTATACAAATTGTATAAAAATGTGAATAATGCATGCAGCAGTTTGTTACCTCAAATTTATGTAAATCATTTAAACGTCTGATCATTAAGCCAAAGTTTTTTGGAATCCTTTATTATACAAAAAATGTATTTATATTTTATCGGTGATACATTTTAAATGTCCTATTTCCTAATTACTTAAAACAGTACCACGGTTAAATATTGCTATTTTAAATAAATTTATAACTTAAATTTTATAATTACTCCTCGATGAGGGTTAAGTGGATATGAATATGAATCTATAATTTTGTATTAAATGTTGATAGATTATCAATTTCAAAAGATATAAAATGCGAATTTAGGTATAGTATAACAGCTGAATAAGGTATGATTGGTTAATTTAAAAATTGTATCATTGTAATTTTTCCAATTTAAAACAATAGTTGAGATTACTACAATTGTAATAATTATGATTTTAACACACATTCAATGAATGAATTTAATGAATAACAATTGAATCCAAATAATTTGCATTAAAATGTCAGAATAAAAAAATTTCTTAAAAGAGGCATTTGTTCGTCGTGCATAAATATAAAAATAAAGCCTAACAGTAATATCATAGATAAGAACATTTCACTTTCACTATGGTGATTGACATGTTATTTGAACAGTATTTGGAACCATGTTACGTAGAAACTATATTATAGGTAGTAAATAAAGTTAATACTGACCTGTCTTAACTTTCTGACACTTGTCGAATTAAAATGAACGCAAACGATTATAAACCATGTATACCTAATCTATATATAGGTACTCTACTTCGTATACAACGATATATCATAATCTCTAATAGGCACTGATGACCTATATTCCAAATGAGTGGGTTTGAATATATTATAAATGTATTATCTACCTAGGTACTAATAATATATTATAACAGCGTTTCTTAACCTGTTGCACATAGAAAGATCATAGATGGTACTCTGAGAAAATCTCCCTTTGTACAAAAAATGGAATGAATCATTATTCCCATTGAATGTTATTTAGTATTAATAATAATATAAACAATAACTGTAAATATATCAGTTTCTCTTTAGTCATAAAATGGTTATAATATAACCACCAAAAATTAGAACATTTATATTTTATTGTCATATTATTATAACTCTATACCATGTCCCATTATGCATATAATAGATTATATGTAGGTATTAGGTACCTATATCAAGGACTAGAAACAAATCGAAAAGTTTTGTTCTTGGAACCTAAACTCCATTGAAATATTGGGAATCGGAGTCAGAATCAGAGCTAACTATTATCATAGAATCCAGGACCTATGTTTAAGATTTATAGCGAAACTATGTGTGTAATATTTATTTGTGTCTGTTATCTCCCTTTAGCACAATAAAAAATGTAAATTAATGCTTCAATTATTTACTTTTTCATCTTTTCTGATACGTAATTGAATCAAGTTGCAACTTAAGCAGGTCAAAAGTAAAATAAGTCATCAAAAACGCTGGGGGAAAATATGGCTATGAATAAAATTAAAATATGGCAAAGAATAACCGAATGATGATGCCTTTCAGTAGAAGTACTGATATTGGTAATGATTATTCATTTTATTTATAACCTCCATGATCAGTTTTCTGAGTATATAGCTATAAGAAGTGCTTCTGATAAACTAAATATGTTCTTATTTTTACTCTTATCTTAACTCTCATGTAATCTTTAAATTCCAATAACCAGGTATTGAAAATAACATATTTTGTATATTAATATTCAGCTATATTATAATAGTATGATTATTTTATTGCTGTTTAAAAACCAAATATATTCTAAATTATACATTTAAAAAAACATAATCTTATCCTTAAATTTTATATTTTACCAGAACCGCAGACTTTTAATGAAATTATAGAGAACCGGGACTAAAGAAACAAAAGATACTCGTCCATAACATACATGCATTTATATAAAGCTCTTGGTCTTGAAGAGGGGGCGTAATAATAGTGGTTAATTGGGTTAAACCACTGCAACTCAGAAATCATGTAAATTGACCGAACCGAAATCAATCGATATAATATATCCAAGAATTTTACAATATAATATGTATAACATGTACTATATTCAATATTGCGTGATATAGAATCGTGAACAATTCAATTCATTTAATTCACAGCCAAACGATTTTCATATTCACTACGGGGATAAAATGTATTATATTTTGAATACAAAAAAATTAAATTTATAATATATAATATGAAAAAAATATGGAGCATATTACATTATAATAAATAATTATTTAATTATTAATGTGTTCAAGCAACTATAATAATTAAAAATTAAATTAAATGAGGGGAAATCGAATTAACTAATACACAAACATAAGCAATAACAAGCAAAAATATTAATAAATTATTTCTAAATGACTAAATATAATTTAGATGAGTTAAAACAACCATTATATATTATTATTGTTACACTCGAAATTGTGTCCATAGAAAAATTGGAAATGTATATTTATTTTAATTTAAATAATTTATGACTTTATGAGTCTCGTTACTCGATTTCCAATTTAATCAATCATTCAACATTATGATAATTTAAGCCTGAGATATTCAACACGATTCTGGAATTCAAAATCTCTTGAAATATTGAGAACCTGAAGCGAAGTTATATATTTACAAATAACCAGAAACGGAACCCAAAAGCATTTAATTAAGAAAATACTACAAAATATATTAGCTATTTTGATAATTTACTAAATTTATGTAATTTACGTTTAATACACTTTTTTACAACACAATGGAATAATGTTTTCTATTTAATGTGTGCAATTATAAAAAAGTTTGTAAAAAAATATTGACCATGGTATTTTTAACAATTAAAATATTAAAAGACTGATACATTTTTAAGGTCCAATCATGATCTAGATCATTACCGTATAATTTCTTTTATTTCTTGTATATGAAATAATTCATATAATATATTGTATACTGCTCAACTTTTAGTTTTTACTTAATTATTTAATAATTCTCTTTTTCACGCTTCAAAAACTAGGTAGATATAAATTTTACAAATACATAAATGATGGATCTTTAAATAAACTTTTAAATAAAATAAAGAGAGTGAATTAACTTGATAAGAGTAAGTCCCAGTAACCATGATGTATCCGTTTCGAAAAACAAATTTTCGAACTTATATTTATATTAAGTTCATGTAGGTACTTTGGTTTCGCCGAAATGACCTTTAGTAATAAATTTATATACATTATACCTACACTTAATATAGGTAACACATAATAAATGTAAATGGAACAACCAAAACAGTTGATATTTGTCTCTAAACAATAAAAAAAATTATGTACGATAAAAGAAACATTTTACTACCTATGGTATTCAGAAATGTAAACTAAAAATATAAACAATAACACATAAAAGATATGTTTTTTGAGCTCCACAACGACGTGCATAGACTTTTGAATTAAATATCATCGATACGTCGTATGGGAAAGAATATAATAATGTAATAAAATAATATTGCCCCAAAGTTTGCATATTTAATCGACAACGGGCTTGTCATCGAGCTGGACAATATCATAGTTGCAAGGTCGTCCGTCGGTGGGTGGGTGGGAGTCAATTATCAATTATTATGTTATATCACAATTTTTTTTTCAAATTTTTGATTTTATGATAATACCACAGCTTTTAACATACATCAGTATATCATAAATTAATATTAAATAATCGGAACTGACTGGTATAATCCGATTAATAAGTATATAGTATATTAGTATGGTAATAAGTTGTTATTGTAGCGTCCCAGCATACAGGAGGACGAACGACTTGTGTTGAGGTGGATGGTTTGGGTGAAATGAGTATAACAACTTAACTTGTGATTAACTATTGTATATTTATTTGCTTGCGATGTGAATAAAACACTATTACCATTACAAGAATGATTTAATTGAAAATATTCTAAGTCCAAATGATTAATTTGGAATGGTGTCTGGCGTGAAGGTGCTTGCACTGACTCTGGTGGCTCACGTCTGATTTTGGTCTATTCGGGGCTCTCCTATATAGTCCTACTCTCTGCGTTTCCTCTCCTATCGATAAGATAAGTATGTTTCCATGGTTGAATAGCGCAAATGCATGCATGCGTATCATTAGGATACCGCAGCATCCCACGCTAGTGCGGCCGTTCGGTTCACATCCTGTTATTCGCGATACACGTGATCTCTATGAACTGATGCCCATAGTAGGTTATAATATTAATGATCTCCATGTGTTCCTGTCAATACTACAATTTCGTACTCAACCGATTAGGTGATATAATTAATCTTAATGGTGACGATAATTTGGAAAAGTCTCTTAGTTTGGCCTTCTACTCAGCTATTGAGGTCGTACAAAACGTAATCGGTTGGCGAAATCATATGACCCAGGGACACTTACGTACATCTACGTGTATATACGTATTTAGGTGTCTTAGCGGGACGTCAGTAAATAGCATTATTAATAAAAACTAACTTTTTATAATTGGTCATTAGTTGAGTATTTTGCTTCGAAAATTAAATTGGAAACACTTTAGCGATTGCAGTGGCGTATTTGAGGGAGGCGATTGGGGAAACGACCCTCCCCCTCAGAGAATTTATAAACCGAGAAAAATATTATTTAAGCAATGGGTATTTTATTGTGAAACAATAATTATCAGTATTAACAAATATATAAAAATGTACACACATTTTTCAGTGGGGTACATAATGTCGTCGTGCTCACTCGCCACACTACTTTACGTACTACGTACATCAATGGCCAACTAAACCCATTTGGAGCATTAAGTCTCCACTTAGTTGTCCGTTTATCAAAGTGGACGATTACCTGACAACTATTATTATATAACAATATTATTTATTCAACTGTGCATAAATTATTTAGTATTATTGCTTGTCTGCCTATTATAGTATGGCATATGCAGAACTTCTGCGTATGGCAGAACGCAGCTTTTCAACGTTTAGAAGGTTTGGTGCTTGTGTTTATTATTAGAATAAAAAAAATAGCGATCTTCTATACGAATAAAATCCTTTAACTATATACTACTATATATATATATATATATATATATATATATATATATATATAATTATTTTGTTGTTTTGATTTTGTAATTAAATTGTTAACAATATTACTGATATAAATAAATGAAAATACAAATATTTATATTCATATACAAAATGAATATGTTTAAGTTAAGTTGACTCAAAGAAAATCCAGTGGCATAAAAACTTTGATTTAAAAAATGTAATTTGATGAAATTGAGAATATATATTTATTATTTATATATTTACAATGCTTAAGATTAAGGACGTATTATACTTTTTATCTTTTTAATTGCAATCTAAATTTATAATTCTTCTCTTTGCTTACTTTTGTTAAATTGAAAACATGGTTATAAGAACCAAAATGTGACAAGAACACTTGACTGGTTTGGCTTTGCTAAACATACACTATATTACAACCATATCAATTAATTATGTTATAAATCGATTTTCTAATCCAAAAATAAAAATATAGATTTTGTTTTGTAAATATGTTGTTTTTGTATCATATTAGTTTAACTACTATTACTTTATAGGTTATATTATACTGCAGATGCATTATAAAATTCATTATTTCTAGATAAATTTATGTGAATGATGCCTGGGTTTTTTTAAAACCCAAATACGCCACTGAGCAATTGATAATTTATTTGACATTTTTAGACTTAAGATCTCAAAATATAAAAATAATTTAGTTATTTTTGCGTGTACTTATAACTACTATATAAATTCACACTGGTATTTCTGAGCAAAAATGTTTGGGACTTCAACAATTGATTCATAATCGTCTGCAAGACCTATATAGAAGTTTGAATATGCACTTAAATTTTCATACCACTAATGAATCTCACATAGATATAAACCTTGAGTAATTGCACATAGTAGTGGCATAAACTAACGGGCAAGTAGGCAAAGTGAAACTTTAGGGCCCCTTAATAAAGTAAAAGGCTGCTCAAAAACCAACAATTAAATTTTTTAAAATTTTTTTTCATATTTTATATTTTTTTAACTATCATATTTTATTTTAAAATAAAATAGCCACTAGCCAGATATGTAATTATATCCTGTGAAATGTATTACTCAATGAGTGATAAATAGTAAATGGATGCCAAGAATAATGTTTTAATTATTCAATTTTCTTCGTAGAAATTCATTATCATAACGACTAAGTATCAATGAGGCATAACTGACGGGCTAAGGACAGTTACTATTTATATAGTTGTTTATATAACTTATTAAGATCCAAATATTTATGAGCCTACTCAATAATTTAGTTATTCATTTAGCAAATAACATTGAACTCGTGCCTATATCTATTAGCTAATAAAACGCCAGAATCAAATTATTTTAATATCGAAGAGTGGGTTATAGTTAATGCTTGTCGTCCATCGGCCGTCATGGTTCAAAGTGGTCAAAGTTAAAATTACATTAAGTAATAATTATCATGGCACTGAAACAGTATCCAAGTTGTTCATCCAAATAAAAGTTTTTTTATGTTTTGTAAACATCATATATTGTGGCTTTTAGAATTATTTTTACTACTATGTAATTATAGTTATTGCAAAAAGGATTTTGATTCGTTGGGTAGGGAAGGAAGTTGTGTACCTAAAACCTAAGCCTTTAGATTGTTTAGGCTCACTTACATTTTCAAGAAGGTGGCTGCATATTATATTTGACTTTAAGGCACTCAAGTGCTGGCAACTAACTGGCACATAGGGAATACAAAAAACCTTTATGTGTCATTACGCACACCACAAGTGAATACAGGAATGGTTTATCCATAAAATACAAACATGATATATAGTTATTAATGTATGTTTTGACGAACAAGCAACAACGTTGTCATCGAATACCATAATATACATAATCGTATTTAACCGCACACCTGTGAGTAACTGCAAACTCCCGGAATTCAACTTCTTGCCAGAGCTATAAAATATGTTAGATTTTAAATTCGGACTTCGGAGCACCGGCAGCGGGGTACGGAAAGCACATTGTCGCCCCACTTATTTTCGTTAACGCGTGTATTCCTAGACGTATTACACTTAATGATGTTTAAAAACAATTAATGTAACATTTTTAAATTAGCCCAATTAAAGTTATATATTAATAATATTTAAGTATTCAATTTGGTCGTGTGTATTGACACACCCACGTATTTTAAAATAAGTATTAATACGACCATGTATTGACGATAATAGTTCAGAAACATAGTATCCTGCAGCAAACCATATACATTTTACAATAAAGTACCTACAAATAATGATATATTTCAGGTCATGTCTGAAGTTCGATGCATCTGCTAATCATCAGCAAATGAAGACGAAATGTACTTATAGGTAATATGTCAAAAAATCTAATATAAGTACATCAAATATTATCTTTATACATAGTTAAAAAGAAATTTAGGAACCTAATTTTAAAGGTAAAAAAATAACGTGCGTGGGGGTAACGCATTGCCGTGCATCATTAATTATCATTTGAGTCACTGCTATGGATGAGCTAAATTTTAATTCAATTATATAAAACAATTGTATACGAAAAAAAATTCTGAACGAAGATGGTTTGTCAGCTTATAATACTAAGTAATTTTACAGTAGGTCAATAAATTTTTGCCCGAAAAATTGCATTTATAAAATAAAATAATATTTTTAAATTTCTAAGAAAAAATAACTTCTATTGTTATTTTGGTCTTAAATATCTAATACTGTCCAAATTAGAACTTAAAATATAAATTATACGACATCTTGAATTAAGTTTTCAAACATTTTGACTTGAAAAAAATGTTTTATTGATATTCCTATATAAAAAATAATATAGTGGATTTACACTCAACTTTTTCGTTTTGTCCAAAGTTATATTTTAAATTCTTTCCGAATATTGAACTCAAAATAAATTTAAATACGCATTTTACTAAAATACTACATAGCTCTGATAATCCTTTTTATATAATACGTTGGTTCCATATTATATATTATTAAATATAAATTCATATTGTTTTATGTTTTTAGCTACATTAAATCGGAAAATATTAGAGTGAAAAAATACATTGCATTTTTCAAATGAAAGCCTGTATTTTTTTGTGATCGTTTCTATGTACAAATAATATATGCATTTTAAACGTAACTACAAAATTTTTAAACATTTTGAACAAGAATATTAAGGAACCACATTTGCAGGTGATGTTTAAAAAATGCTTGTCAATACATTTTGTTCTGGATTAATAACTCCAATGGTACGTGTTATACAAATAATGTATAAATAAACGATTTCCGAGCAAAAGTAGTTATTATATTAAATTAATAAACTGAAAATATGTAACTAATAATATGATGTAAATCCATTTTAAAATTTAGAATTATGCCATTATAGTTATAAAATAGAGGCTAGTCGTCAACACGTCCATATTGTTTCAAATAATTCAAATATAATATGATGTAACATACACTAAAGGTCTTATCTTTTCGTGTGATATACAATAGCCGTACATTCCCAAGGGCATTGACTTTTCCAAAGTGCCTCGTCCACATAACGCGATGTTTGGACTGTTTTCAGCGGTGGGCACTATGGGAACTCATCTAACACAACCACAACCAAAAACATAACTATAGATTCGTGTATAGACTATACTACCTAGGCAATAACATATATTATTATTAAATAATTGTTATTAGAGCATCTGATTTGTTATTTTATTAACCTACATAATTCATTTACTAGTATCTATGCTGAAATTATTTAAAATAAATGTATCAAAAGGATAAAGGTCAAAATAATTTTAAAATAGATATTTCAATTGAGTAATTACTTTTCTTTTTAAAAATAACAACGATAAAAAGATGTTAACGGCTGCTAGAGAAATTTGTTGGTCATTGTCTGGCAAACGTTTGCATATCATATAGCATATGCATAATATCAAAATACATAACAATAAAATACGTGGTATTTAACGTTTTTACTTTTAGTCTCGATAACAAATAACTTAATAATTCATAATTAATACTGTGTAAGTATACCAGATAGATACCTACATTTATTTGGATATATAATATGCCCGATGATTAAGTAAATAAATTATATAATAATTATAATATTTATAAATTAATAAAAGCATGAATAGAATAAACGGTGAACGTAAATTGATAAAATACTTATGATGGGAATATAATTACATTACTATTATTTACCTATTGGCCACCGTAAATAGTGCATAGTAGGTATTTTAAATTGTAAATTAATGTTCTCAACTCCGTCAAAAATTTTCGAAAACCAAATTATTAAAATTATGTACCTGCGTCATATTTGTATAAAACAATGCTATGTATTAATTTTGAGTACAAATAGGTAAAAGGGTATCAAAGTTTGTTTCAACTATTTTATGTGCTAGTCAATAAATACATAAAATAGGTTAAACTAAAAATAATTCTTTTGTGACACTTTTTTTAGATTGATCAAAATTCTATCACAAACAATTTACTTTATTTTATCATGTCACCTATACTTACAAGTATAAGTAAATCAATAGATTTATATATATATCTCACAAGAATACAGTCGTTGTTTTACAAATCATTATATTAATACGCTTATTGATAATTACTCCAATAATTATAATAATTATTTAAACATTTTACAATAATAATTGATATCATAAGTGTGAATAGATTTGTTTTCGTCAATTTGTTCTGTTGAGTATCTGGTATAAAATAGATTGTGAAAAACAACAACTTTTAAAACCCAGATTATAGAGTAGAATGAAACAATGGTAATAAAAAAAAAATTTCTATTCTAATAATAATGTTTTTTTGTATTTCAATAAGAGTATTAAAAAATACAACAATTTTGAAATTTATAGGATATGATATAAATCCAAGTATGCTATGCTATGATAATATGCTATGCTCCAATATGAATTTATTATTTTAATTTTTAGTTTTGATTTTTGTGTATTAAAATATTACTCAGTGAAGAACAAAAGGTACCTAGTTTTTGTATGGTAAATTAACGTAATTGGCATTGTATTATTATTCTGATTTCATCTACCTACCTAATACATAATGCTTTACCCGAACTTTAATCATACGCGTTTTTAAATTTAATGTGTTACGTTCTTACTGTACTTAGAAATATATCATAAATGTATATTAACACAAATTAAATGTTTATTATTTTTTAAGTTATAAATAATCGCATTACAATAAATTATGACTTATAAAGTTTTACATAAAATTATTTATATTTTTATAGAATTAAATATAATGAATTTCAAAATTAAGATAAACACTGTGTACCTACATTTCTGTAGTGATAAATGATTATTTCAAAAAACCGTTTGAAAAATCATTATACTATATCATTGATATGATTTGATCTCAACTATTTTTAAAGAATACAGTAGTACAATACACGACCTATTCAATAAAAAAAAAAAAAAAAATTAAAAATTAAAACAAAGAAATCGTGGATATTAAATAAAAAAATCGTAACTTAGTATTGAAAAACTATACTAAATGATAACCTAAGTTACATGTCAGCTTTAAATCCAAACTTCGCATGAGTACAGTTTCTCTCTTGTATACAGTATACGTATGATGATGTAATGTCAAATAGCTGGTTCTATTGAAGGACTTGTCACACGCTTCACATGAATACTGTTTCTTACCCACTCGCGTTCTCCGGCTGCAGTTGAGATACACAATTTTGTTGCGCCACCGCTTTCATGCGTAATTTCTTCGGTTCACTTAATAAGTAGTAATTTCTCTGGTTTGAAGTTGAAAATGTCTGACGTAAATGATAACTAACTCGTATTTATATTTCGTAAAGTGACTTGGTTACTTGATATTAGGATTTTTATCCAGTATTTTCTATACAAATATTCAAAGCTATTATGAGATAAAATTGTATTGATAAATGGGAATAATAAGAAGATATAATGACCATTACTGAGATATCAGGGTATCTGCCTCCATTAAATAATGTGTACTAAATATTTAACCTGACTACACAAATGGATTTTTTTTATAAAAGTTTAAAAATAAAATAAAATCTAAAAACGTATAATGTATGTACTTCTGTTCTTAGGGCCGAATATGTTTAAAACTCGAATATTACGAGGAGTATATTATCGTCTAAGGTTGTACCTAGTTGGATCGTATAAAAAATTCCTAGGCATTTATCAACTCGTGATATTTTATTCTATTAATAAAATTGAGTGAGTTATTAGTATATTTATCAATATTATAAAAGTCTTATCCATTTTAAATCTTCGCGCAATAAATTATATGATTACATTTTAAATTTATAAATAATAATAAAAATTATTATTATTATAATTATTTTATAATTTATTAATATATGATTAACGATAAAAACTTTGTCGTTTGTGAGGAATAATAAATTTGGTTAGACGTTTGCACATCACTTACCATAACAATTAACAGTAATAAGTATTAGTTTAAAGTTTGAGTACTGTAATGTATGAACACCAATGACTAACAAAATATAACACTAGTATATTATCCAATGTTTCCATGTTCCCAAAACATTTTTTTATTTTAATCAGTTCAAATGTTAAACTTCAAAATATAAAATTCAAAAATGTATTTTTTATCAGTGAATAACCAAATGCAAAACTAATAAATCTAAAATAAATCCCAAGATATTTGAAACAAAAATCTGAATTTTGAAAACACCAAGCATTTATAATAAATAAAAAAATAGTCCAAAATATAGATTTCAGTATTAACGAGTATGTGAGTAATTATTAAAATATTAAGTTAGCTTTAATAATATATTATTAAGATTTCTAATAATTAATTATTGAATTAAATGCGACATTATTTTCATCCTAATAAATTGTTTAAATCCTGAAAAATGTTAGCATGATCAGCCCTAAACTCTATTTTTTTAAACTTTTATCTTAAGCTATGAGAGTAAAACAGTTAGTCGGTAACTAATTATTAAAAAGAGCTTGTTAAAATGAAATATGAAATTTAAGAATTAAAAAAAAGTTGATTAACTAACCTTTTATATTAATATCAATATTTCTAACCGTTAAAAAATAGTCAATTTCAACTAGATATTTCTTTAGGAACGCAGATTACCAAAACTTAAGAACAGATTTTGTTGTTAGAATCACATTTGGTAGGATAAGTGTAGTGAAGAGCTTCAAATGTATATTATATCTTTACGTTTAGTCTTTCACTACAGACCTTAAAAGCTGTACACCAACACAAATATAATATGTGTATATAAAAACTAAATTATCAAAGCAGAAAGTTCGTTAAAAATTTAAAAATAGCTATAAATATGAGGTGATCTCCATAAGAATATAACTACAAGAAACTAAAAAAGGGGGTTTACATTTCAGAATTGGATCATAAAATGTTGTATACTTGCCAAAGAATTACTTTCTGGTTCAAAAAATTTACATTTAGAGCACTATAATACGGCTCAAGTACAATTTGATTTAATTCTATTGTGATAAAATAATTGGTTAATAATTCTCCAAAAATTAAAAGCAAGAATGTGTATACAATACTCTAACCCCGAATTGGCTATAAATAAATTTATAGTTTTGTAATTTTAACCCGAAAAGTCTCACAAGCGACACCGGTACGAACCCGAGCCTTAATCCCTCGCCCCACTACCGAAAAAAAAGTTCAAACACTATTCGCGTTTATGCAGTACTATTTTTTGTCATTAATATTAATACAATATCACGATATCGTTATATTATTATTATCACTGACGCAAAGTCAACAAAAAAAAAAACCTCTACGGGCTTACCTGTGTCCAGACAAATTCCCATAGTCCCATTCACCGGGTTTCAATTTGCACGGTACGACTCGCGGACCGCAGGCATCACGTCTACGGTCGCCCTTTGTACGCGTGGACGTCAGATAGTCGGCTGTTGGTCTGACAACGATGGTTGGGTGGGCGCACGTCGGCGTGTGTGTCCGAGCTTAACCGGGATCGCTAGGGCCACACATGTTCAGACACCGCAACCGAAAACGGTTTCATATAACGTTGCGGCCAACTCGGAAGCGTAACGCAAACGACGGCGGCGGTCAAGTTGGGTTGAGTCCTATGCAAAAACTGTGAATAATTAAAATTTTTTTATAAAATTATTGAATATTGGGTTTTCTATACCTATATATTAGAAACCGTATAATAATACTGTTAGGTACGTGGTTTTGGCGGACGATCGGCAGCCAACGGTACCGGACGAACACTGACTCGGAGGGTATGTGTAGAGGTAGGCACCTGCCGACTTTCATTTTTTTTCTATACCATAATTATGACTCGGTCTTGACCACCGTTGCCGGCGCGACCAACCACGACGCCCGCGGGGACGCCTGTCGTCGGAAAGCAGCGCCGATGCGCCCTTGGTGACCACTGCTTCGCGACTTCGCGTTCACCACGTCATCACGTCATATTATGTACAAAATACGTATATCTATATAACATAAATACTCGTGAAGTACGATAATTATTTTTTAGAAAAGAACAAGGGCTAAAAAGAGTATCCTGAAGAGTATGCCAAGGAGTATCTGTATAGATAGAGTGTCACTTCAAATAATCATATACAATATAATATAATATTATATTGTATGTGTGTTTAATCCAGTGCGGTAAGTATAGGTTTTTAGGTTAAAAAAACAAAACATCAACAAGAATAACAATAAAAATATAAGCAAACAAAAAAAAAACGAAAAAATCGGGTGTAGCCTTGTGAGTAAAGATTTCCTGCACATTAGTTGCTTAGGGAGTCACTCTAAAGGATGTGTTGAATTTGAATTCAATGATGTAAAAACTAAAAACAATGTATACGAAAAACGATTCTGAGCGAAGATGGTCTTAAAGTATATTTGACAATATTATATAAGTACTTTATTAATAGTACTACAGTATTTCAATTAATTTTGGGCAAATAAACTACATTTTAAAATGGTATTGTGTGGTATAAAATATAATAATGTATTCTAAAAGCCTCAATTAATTATTTTTCTTTAATTACAATAAAATAACAAAAATTGTCATTATTCGATTTAATATGTAATTTCGTCTAAATTTAATCTTAAAACGTCTTTAAAAAATAACTAATTATATAAATTTTTAGATTTTTCCGTTGCAGTATGAACTATCAGTGAGATTCTTATTTTAAATTTTCTATTCTTATAACAGTAAAAATTTAACATTTAAATATTTTTTAACCACGAAATAATGTGAAATTTTTCGAGAATTTGATCAATTTTACCGAGATTTCAACTTTAAACACTTAAAATATTTGTAATTTTCTCCAATATTTATTTTATAATTTCTATGCATATTAAATTTTTCATTAATTTTTTTAATAATTTTTATATTAGTATTTTAAATCATTTTGAAATATTTATAAATAATTTTAGTTTTTTTCTATGAATGTCAACAAAAATGTTGTTGGGTCAAAAATCTTGAATATTTAATATAATGTTTCCCATAAGTTTTCATAAAAGCAGTTGAAAAATACATTAATAAATTAATATTTTAAAAATATTCATCAATATTTCGAAAGCGTTCATACTATTTTTTAGTTAAAAATATAAAAAAATGTCTATAAGTACCTAGTCATAAGTATTTCTCATATCATATTCCTAACAAAATTATTTTATTAGTAAAAATAACAGAAATATTTGTATTATTATTATAGCATTGGATTATTTTTATTTTTAATGTGATATTAATATTTATGTAAGTATAAAACAATAAAAACGAAACATTTTAAAAAATTTGGCTTAATGGAATATTTGTAAACCATCCGAGAAAAGGCTAATTTATTTAAACCATCAATTAAAGTTAATTAGAAAATTGACTTTACTATAACTTTTTAAATAGTTAGTAACTACCTTTATCAATTATATTATAACATAAAATTGTTAACATTTTATATTGATTTCAAATTTAACATAATATCCATTACAGTTACCCTTCTGGGCACCTTGGTACTGTACAGTAGAGTAGTTATCACTTATCTACCTTTGGGTTTGAGCTTAGCGCGTCATGTCCTCTTCAGTGAGGCGCAGGTGGTTCAGCATGTGTTTGAATGCGTTGATGAACTGTTTCTGTCGTTCTGGTTTTGGATTTAATGAGGCTTAATATTTTTTTAAAGGTTTGACATCTTTTATAATTATTGACAGTGTGGTTTCTCCCACAGTTTGCACATTTTGCTGGTTACTGCAGCTTTTTTGTGCAATTTTCGATGTAGTGTTCACTGTTCATGTTGTTTCAATAAAGTGCACCAAATTATTTTTGTAGGTAAAATACCGTATGTCTATTATTTTACAAAGTACATACGTCTGTTGTTCTTGATTTCCTTGAATTTAATTTGATAATGTTAATTGATTTATTCCAAAAAGAAATAATATATAATAGTCATATTCTCATATTTGTATTATTATAATCGTAGAGCAGGTTCTGATATTTGGTACTGAAAAGTGTATTGGTATTTGGTTTCAGTATTTTACAGTAATGCGTTTAACGGACATTTTTTTTTACAATTAGGGCTTGGGCAGTAGCAAATGACTCCTACCGGAGAAGTAAATCAATGTGTGATGGATGAGTGGAACCCTTCCTTCTTCCGACGAAATGACTAAGAACATTCTTAAGAATTAACTATTTTATTTGAATTGGAGTATTACAATATAAACATAATTTATCATACCATCAATCAACACTTTTTTTTTTGAAAACTTTGTACAAAAGTGATACATACCCCAATACATACCCGATATTATTAAAACCTATAACTTATGGTAACCTATGTATCTGAAACTTGGTAACAACTAATAATTATTAAAGTTCATATAAATACGTATCATTTTTTACAACGATTTTTATTATTCTACTTTTTTGTTCCTATTATATTTGTACAGTATAAATATTTTTATTTTTATCACCTCCCGGGAAAATAATCACTCCTTCGTCTTTCATTCTCGAATTTGTGTGAATTTAGTACTAAATTTTTTGAATTTTCCATAATTTTCAAAAAAACTACATAAACATTTAAAAAAATTGCAAAGATTGCTTAAAAATAAATATTTCGATAATACCATAACAGTTAAAATTATTTATTCTTTAGCTAAGACTTGAAAGTTTCACAAGTTATTTATTTCAGTAATAAATATTATTTATACATACATTTAGTATAAAAACGTTATATATTCCAAAAATTTGACTTTATCTACAAATAAAAATCGACGTGGAACATAAACGGCTTATTACTAAACTCATGTTATAAAATATAATACTTTGAGATGTACGAAGAAAAAAATTAGCATAAAAATACACAAACCAAAAAAATAATTTTACATAATAGATACCTACTTGTATCAATTATTGTTTTTATTTAATTCCTTGGTGTGAAAGCTTAATATTTACGTTTACTGTAAATAAATTAACTCGTGATATTAACGTGCAAATATGCCTAGGCTCCATTAACGGAAATGGAAGTGGAAACATTTTAAAATCATTTATATTCTGTTCGCGTAAAAAATATTTATCTACACGTGGTATAATAAGATAATAAGCATAGATATTGTTCTTTCTGAATTATGTATAATATAATTTACAAATATTTATGAAAACAGAGGTTTAATTATTGTAAAGTGAACTTTTATTGTGAATAAATTGTTTACAGACTTAATTTTCTAGTAAATTTAGACTCAGGAATTATTTTTTTGGTGGTTAGACCATTTCCTGTTTTGTAGGTTCTTTAATTAACTTTGCTTATTCTAGATATGTTGACATCAGTCAAGTTTGTACACTTTTACCGTCTTGTTCAAGTCTAGAAGAAACAATAATTTTAAAAGCGTCTTCTGTCTCTCCTTTTGGCTTTAAAATATATAGAGTCATAATACCCAAAAACGTCAAAATAAACAAAATAACAAAAATAATTAAAAATAACAACCACACCTGTTAGTTCATAACAACAAAACCGAGAATGTTGGAAATGAATTCAACTCCAAAATGGCTGAATTTGATAAATTGTGCGTACATCAATAATTAGGTTCCAACCTAATATATAAAATCAAACAAATAATTGGTCAGGACATTGTAAGAAAATTATTTTGTGATTTATAATATTGCTTTTGTTAAAAACATAAAAATAATTTCATAATTTTCAGTGTTTTGTTTATTTCCCAGTGGGTTTTCCTTATACTTAAGTAAAAAATTGCTTCTAAGTAAAATGTCAAATTAAAAAATTACAAGGTCACGCAAAACTTTTAAAATTGCGTGCCTAATAAGATAGTCAAAAAATGATAACAGATAAAACTTAGTAAAAAAAAGTAAAATCTATTCTAAATCAAATACATTATGCCATTCACCAATAAATAAAAAATAAGCTTACAATTTAAGTACATTTGAGTGATTATATATATAATCTTTAATCGTAAAGTATAAATAATTATATTTATATATATTAAAACACAACGCCTTTAAAAAACAGACATCATAAAATCAAAGCTTTAATCGAATTGATCGCTCAGATAAAAACTAAAATATTTCAAACTAACGTAAAACCATATTCGGGTAGATACGGATCGCAAGCGTGTATATCTTCATTCGCATGTGTTCTCTTTATGTCAAAATCTTAAACACGAACCAGGGCGACGCTAAAAATAATTTATTTAAGTACAGTTTTAAAATAAATTCCAACTTGATTTAATGTAGCCAACTGCTATAAAAATATATATAATCATGCTTGTCTATGCGTTCAGAATCGTTTATACAATTATAATTAATCGTATACAATATTTATCGTTGAATTAAAATTTAACGATTACATTAAACTCATTAAAGTGGCCTAATGACTACAACTGTTCAGCTGAGCGACTTTCTGATTTAATTGTTTTTTTAACTGATTTATCACTTGCTCAGCCATCAATAGTTCTGAATACTTCATGTTATGCATACATACATGATATGACGTCTTTATCATAAATTTAAATAACCAATAAAAATTTATTTTAAATTTCCAATTAAAAAGGCTTAAAATAAGTGAGATGGTCGTATTACTAGTTAGCTGCATAATAGGATTTATTTTTCGGATCTAAGTCGGTAAAATATTTAATAAATATTTTGGAAATTAATATTTGACATATCAATTATTATTATGTGTTTTTTTTTTTTGTTTTTTAATTCACAAAATAACATTTACAATCTGTATTCTGTACATAATAAAATACAATAAGCAAATAGGTTTACAATTATAATAGTGACTTTGAATACATGTGAAGGGAAGCTATCCAGTGATAGGACCCTTTTGAGTTGAGACAATTAAGACATGGAGTGGTGTTTCAGTTTAGGAGGTCGCGACAACAACGTCTTTTGAGGCAACGAGGGGGGTTACCTGAAATTGTTGCTGAGTGTTGATTTGCAATCAGAGGATTTGGATGATGAATTAATTTGGAATGAAACTTTTTGTAGTGGGTTTTAACTAAGTTCTCAACTGTTTTAATGTTTAAGTCTTTATGGAGAGTGTGGTTAGAAACAAACCAAGGAGCTGACGTTATTGTGCGGAGGGAAATGGACTGAAATGATTTGATTGTTTTAATTTGGGTTGGTTTTGTACAACCCCATATTTGGGCTCCATAAGACCAGATTGGTCTTAACAATGATTTGTAAATTTTTATTTTATTATAGATTGGGCATTTGGATTTTAACATAGGAAGTAGTAAGTGAGATCTTGAATTGAGAGACTTTCTTTTGGATTTAAGATGAGGACCCCAAGTTAGTCTTCTGTCTAAAACTATTCCTAGGTATTTTACTTGAGCCAAGGACAAAGAATTTAATTTGCATCAAAAAAATATCGCAAAGAGGATGTAAAGAATACTTTGTTCAGATTATTTTTCTCGTCGCATCTTAAAAAAAAAAAAACAATTATACATGATTTTTCGTATGATTTAATATTTATATATTACATTTCGAATGAAGCGTACCTATAAGTTATATTTAATTCACTACAGTATCCCAAAACATTTGTAACAATATTAATATGAAACAAATCGTTATTTTTTCTGTCTATTATCGCCTTGGGGCAGTAAAAATGAACCGATCTTCTACTCAAGCATTTTTTCTATAGGAAAGTGAATTTAGTTACATCTTGAAAAACAAAAAAACAAATTAAGGAAAAATTAAGAATCAATTTTGTTTTTGTTTTTGCTTTTGCTTTTTTATAACTCAAAAATTAATAATAACTGTAAAGGCAATTTAAATTTTCATCAAATAATCATACTAGAATTTCTTATACGTGTTATAAGTTTAAAATATTTCAATTCTTTTTGACCTATTCATATATATATTTTCAATCTTTTTTTGTAATCTAAAAATTGTATTTGTAGGTACCTACTTGAAACTTTTGAGTTTATCAAATAAAATTTTTTCGTTAAAAATGAATTTAACCAAATAATTAAATGTACTTATAACTAATCCAGTGAAAAATTTCATATTTAATTTAATTGTAATATAATATTATTGTAAACGCATATAATATGTAGGTATATGAGTGATTAACTGACAAAGTGCCTTTATAGAAAGGTTTCTTTAATCCGTCTTTTTCTCAAGCCATAAATTCACCATTCTTTTTTACTTATTGTTCTAATTAGTAACAGATTGTAAATTATATTTAAGTTCACTTTAAATAAAGCTGTTTCTCTCCGTAGATATAAGTAGTAATATGTGTAGATCATCTTTGCTCAAAATCGTTTTTCGTATACAACGATTTTATATCATTGTCCATTGAATTCAGATTTAACCAATGGTATTAATGTACCTCAATTCAGGGGCAATAATTAACGTCAGGGTACCTCGATTTATAAACTAATTCTACCAAAATGGACAATTCATCTGTGGCAGATACTATTATATTAATATAAATCATAAACCATAAACTAAAATTAAGTGTCTGTATAACATTTGAAAAACGATTCTGAGTGAAAACTGACTGACAAACAATATTTTTAAGAATGATGTATAATATACATTATATATATATATATATATCATATTTAGAAAGATTGGTCGAATTTTGTCAAGAACTAATCGCAAGCATATTACATGCCTAATATAAGATTACTAACTGCATATTAAATTATTAACTAATATTTAAGTCAATATTGACTAGCCCCACGATATGAATATAGGTGTGGAATATATTATGCAAGTTTAAAATCAATATTTACATTTTTTAAATGTCATTGTGTATAGTAAATAATAATGTCCAAACTGGTGAAAAATTCAAGTCCGCGTGAATATTATATCTACTAAAATTATTATTTTACATTTCAAAACTAATATTAAAAATTTCGTCCAAATTTCAAGTTTATAAAAAAATATTGTAAAATAAATGTATTTTAAACATTTTTTAGGATGCTTTCAATTGTAGCAACTTACAAAAAAAGTTTTAGTTTTTCAATTTTATGGATTTTTCACTAAAAAATTATTTTCCGGTTTCAGAATCAAATTAATTTTGTCAAAATTTGACGGACGGTGGGCCATTCATAATATAATTTAGTTATTAACTATTTAATTAATTATTAGATTACTGCAGTGAGTTATTCTGTTCTCACTTTTATTATAGGTAATGCATTATTTACTATGTAGTTATTAATAAATTATAATGTTATTATCAAACTATACATAATAATATAATATAAACCTAATATATATTTTGAATAGGTAATATTAGTCATATATTATATTATAATCAATAGATATCTTGTAAATTGTAATGAAATATCTAGTTAACACTAAGAATCAAGAAATAGTACATCATTTTATTTTATTTGTTATTATCAATTCACCCGCAGTGACATAGGCCATTAGGTGGTTATCTTTAGTACCTAAGTTTTTTAACTGTATGATTGATTTGGAACACGTGTAATATGTGTGGCAAGGGTTTTGGCATTAAAAACCCGGGTGCAGGTCACCCATCGAATACTATAGTGTCAGCGGACGTTGCGTACACTCGCGATCAAGTAACGTGAATGATTGCAGCAACTACGCCACGCCAAGCCACTATATTATAGGGAAAAATCATATCGCATAAAAGGAATAAAATAGTTAGATATCATCTTAAAATATATACTATTACAATTTAAAACTGTATGCATTAAACACATCATACGTATATTCTGTTCACTGAGGAATTTATTTAGACTATAATTCATGAATAAAAAAGTTATACTATCTCCACCCTGCCCTCCCTCTTAACATGTTCAACCGTAGAAAATTTCAAATATTTGTTATAGTATAAGGCCTTATCGATATTATAGTGCACCACATTAAATTATTATTACAAGTAATGACATATATTATATCCACAAGTGTGACACACCCGTACTTTTATATCATTATATTAATTTATTATTATAATCATATGATTACTATAATAATTTTATTAGTGACGAATCATAGATTTCGATTTTATGTATTTATAATAACAATATCGATAATCTGGGATGTTCCCAGGATGACGGAAATATTTTATTGTAATACGTTTGAGTGTATGACTAAGCACTATTATGTATAATAAATTATAATATGAAATTATTATATTAATTTCGATTGTTCGAAGATGATAAAATGAAATACAAATTTAGCTACCATTGTCCGAACAACACTAATTATTGTTACTATATCAAATACGTACAATACGTGTGCAGTGTGCAACCTACGATTTCTGTAGCTATAACACAATATTATGATATATTTTTCATCGTCCACGTGAAATTTCATATAACATGTAAATCGCTGTAACCGATTCGATTAGCTTTCTGCGTCTGTTGTTATTAGTATTAGTATTTATTTTTTGATTATAATTTTTTTCCTAGTGCTAACGCTTGCAGTATTTAATATTATAATCATTATTTATTAATGTCGTATATTGTTTCAATATATCATTTAATTACACGTGTTATTTGCATTTGTTTACATTAAAATGTCATTACAAATGTTCGAGTCCTTGAGATTTTTGAACTGTTTATATGAACGTAATCGCTAAATTAATAAATAATAAAATAATATTATATGAGTTAAGGTTTACGGTTTTAGAGAAAAAATCTCATGATCAGCTCGTTTGCCATCGACAGTCAACGAACTCGAATATAATACTACGCTGAGCCTACGATGTACGGTGGCTGGACAACTGTCTCGAGGACACGAAAATGTCTTTCGTGGCATTTGGGAAAAATTGTGTTTCAGTTTTTCGTTTCAATTTTAATTGGTTGTCTGCTCGGTGATGGTTATGACTTTGGGGGTCTAGAAATTTAAGTATAGGAACTTTCTTAGTATTATTACTGATGTGAAACAAAAATATATTTAAAAATAACTTTTTATCATAATAATAATAATACGGGCAATGAAAAGGGGCTTTGGCATGAGGTGGTCTCCAACTGCGTATGCCACTACTCAGATGTAGGTAGGTACTGGTGGTAGGTACATAATATTATTATGTTATACATTGTCAAGTCAAAATGTTTTAAACTAATAGTAATAATAATAATAAAATAAATATAATAACTTTCTCATGAAATCGGTATGTATTTACGTAATATAATATGTTTTCAATAATAATATATAAATCAATATGCTCTCCTAAATTTGTCAGTATTATCGACCAAAATATTAAAAATATTATGTATTTGATCGTTTTCTAATAAGTGACTGCTGCTAAAATAGATTTAAAATGATATTAAATTAATTAATATAATACTATTGTTAAGACTTATTAAAACCAGATGGTCCTCTGGTTGTTCGAGTTGAAATTTATTTTCAAACAATTAATTTTCCAAAACGTGATAAATAATATTTTAAATTACCGATTACAATTTTCATTAATTATAAGTACCTAACTATTATAGAATTATACCTATAGACTATATAGTCACTACTCAGTGCGTGAATTTCGTCTTTAATTTCTGCTAAGACACCGTACAATATACGATATACAGTAGGTACGCTTACAGTCCAAACAATAAATGTCAGTAGGTATTGTTTGAGAATTTACTGTTATTTGCTATTTGAATCCTAAAATAATGAATGTTTATGATCAAAGTTCTGAATTGAAATCGTTCAAACATATTTCTCTAACGATAATGATTAATAAGGAACAATTTATATTTGTTAAGTATACTATATAATTAATTATTATTTACACATCTTTATTCGTGTACTAACTTACTGATTTGTTTCTGAATAACGGAAAAATAATTATATATATATATATGTGTGTGTGTGTGTGTGTTTGCAGGGAACAAACCGATGAAAAACAATGCAAATATCAATTATAATATAGCGATATAGACTTATAATCCAATCAGAATGACTAACAAACTGTCAATACAAGTTAATAATAAAAAAAACTGTGTTTTTTAAATTAAATGCTCTGTTATCAAAAATGATTACAATGTTTATCATAATAATATTATTAACGACTATCCAAACCATTTATCGTTTATTTTCTAAATTCGCTTAAACCGATCTGTACCTACACTGTAGTATTCGGGTTCTGCAAGTGGATCGATTATATCTATAGTCGCCGTGCAATGCAATACCCAATTAAATCAGTAGCAATTACCTTACTTATTTATTTGCTTTTAATATAAGATCATTATTGTAATTATTTGTTATTATTATTATTGAAGAACTCAACTCAATTCTGATTTTAACGCGATTCAAGAACGAAATAAACGAATACTATGACATATGACAACTTTTATCACGCTGGTAAATATGATTTAAATATATGGATATAATATTTTGTTAATAGATTAATGTCGATATAAATCTTTGTGAAATATTATGGATTTTAAAATAAAATTTCTTATTCAGGCATATTTTGTGTATTAAAACAAAATGTACAGCAATAATTATGTATAGTACCTATACATTATATACGTGCTTAAAATGTGTATTCTTTTAATATTCTATAGGTAATAGTTTAAAATCCCTAGGTATTTATTAATTGATTATTCTGTTTTAAAATCCTAGTAAAAAATTTAAATCTTGCACGTGTTAAAATATTATTAGTTGATTGCCATTGCGCATTAAAATTTAATACTAATAATTATAAATTTAATTGAATTAAATTACATTTATAAACTATAGTTGTAATAGTGTTTTATAATTATAAATCATTTAAAATATTTTAGATGCACACGTGACGGAATAAATATTCACAACGCATTATGGTAAAATATTTATATACCAAGTACCATAAAAGCGGTAAAAAAAATATTAAAAAATGTATTTATATATTATTATTTATTGATTTGTATATTTTAAAATATATAACAACATATTAATCTATTATATGTGACCAGGTATGTAAAAATGTGTTAGTTACCGACACAAAATGTATATTGTAAAAATATTATTAATGATAAACTAATGAATTAATATTAAAAAAAATAATAATAACAATTGGTTGGATATTAATAATTGTTATTAAAAATGTATTATTTATTAGACATTGGTAACAGCTTGTTTAATAAATTTAAATAATTTTGTCTAAAATAATAAACCATAAAAACATATGAAAAAGACAATTTTTATTTAATTTCTAAATTAATTTATTAACATTATAAGTGTTATAATAATAATACATGTTATGAGAGACAAAATTGTTTATTAATACTATTACGACTTCTTCAACGCAGTAGGATATTACCTAAGTGTAAAATATATTATGAATTCGATAGTATTACCTATGTCCTTTAGTAGGTATATAAACTGCTCGTTTCAAGGACTCGACAAATAGGAATAGATAAGTAAATACGTAAAACAATCACCAATCGGTAAGGTAAAATAAAGGGTGTTAGGTAAATTTTATAGCAGCAAACTTAGGTTAGACCGTCGTTTATCTATTTTAGATAATATTCGATCATACACTTCCTACCACTGTACGCCAATCGATCTCACACCCTAAAAATATTTGAGATTAAATTTTTCAAGTTCATAATTATTAACAATCATATTATATTGCCAGCTATCAAAATAACGTAATATAATAAATCATCTATAATCCAGAAACATTAACTGTTTATGTTTTTAAGTTGTGATGTATTGATAATAGGGATGATTGTAAACTCTACCAATTTTAATGGCATGTGAACTTTTCCGATGTTAAACTCTCACAGGTCTACTCCAGTACTACCTTATTGGAACATGCAAACTCTCCCGGGTCTACAATATTTCAATACTACTAAGGTATGAGCAGCAGAGGTAAGGGGTATAGGAGCATGGGACATTATTCGACATTCGTATTACATAGTTGGTAACATTAAAATAATTCAGTCCGTCGCCTATCATATCATTTAGCATTTATTCACATTACATTTCCATTTAACTTCACCACTCCATGGTAGTATTGATTGCTTTTGAAAAATAAATACACGTATTTGTTCCGTTAACTTAAAACGTACAAAAAACTTAGTTGAGCCAATATCGTTTTAAATATTTAAATTAAAAATAGGTTAACGGTAATACAATTGATGGTAAATATTTAAAATGATAATCACAATATCTGCAGTGTAGCCGATTCATAATGTAGTAGTGTAGCAATAACATTTAAAACAGCTCAGGAGAGCTTACACATTTCCTTCAGGTAAACATAATATTGACTCGAGACAGTTTACCATCGGGAGAGTTTACTAGTTTTAAAAATCAGAAGAGTGGTCCACCTCCCGATAATAGTTTAGTAGATAAAATAAATCCCCATGGTTTGCTTATTTCCAACATCTTTCTACGATCTACCCATCGCTTAAGAATGAAAAAATAATTTTTATCTTATTTTGTTGTCACTGTGTGTTGATTTTGTTTACGCAAAACAAAGAAACTCCACTAAAGTGACCTGGTAATTCAAAAACAGTGAAAATGTCCTTTATTGTTTGCTTTTCAACCATCGTTTTAGCTGTCGTTATTATTATTAATCTTATTATTATTATTATTATTATTAATATTATTATTATTATTATTATTATTATTATCATTATTACTATTACTATAATTATTATTATTTATTACTATAAATAATATTATTATTGGCATATTATGTACCCACGTTGGAATACACACTTTTAAAATTTTTAAGCTTATACAGTGTCATAATATGACATCAACATTTCGTTGACATTAATATTTTATTGTAAAAAATAGATAAGTATATATGACATGTCTAATTTTTTTTTCTCTAGCTTTACATAATAATATATTAGTTGGAATAGCTAATGACAGTAACAAACACACAATATTATACTTATAATAAATAAATAGATGATAAATTAATTCAACTACTATATACTACCATAATACACGAACATTAACTAACTATATAATATATTTTTATTACATAACATACAAAATTAATTATTAATTATTATTTATGTAACCGCGGTCGAGGAGTTTGGTAACTATATTCGTCGTTAATCCTTTTCACTTATGAGTTCTTCTGCATGTAATTTGTTCAAATCATACTCAGTGATGGCAATGTGTCCTATGGTTTTCTCACAATTGCAGTTTGTTGAATTACTTAAGCACTTAAACCGAAATGCCCCATTTATGTTCAAGTGTTGGCATATTCGGCCTTTTCTCTGTCCACTAATTCTCATAACTATAACAATTACATATTAATTCATTATAATGCACACAAAATGATAGAAACATATAAAATAATATTAAAATAATAAAAATAACTATAAAGTACCTATTATACTAAACACAAAATTAATATGGGTATAGATATTAGATACATAAGATAAAGTTTAGCAATATAATGCTATACGGCACCTACTACACTTACTATGTGCACCTTAACCTATAAATAAACATTGTTTGTGAACTAAATTAACATTCTGGTTGAACGTTACCTAACAAATTGTTACAGAATAGGTACACATTTTTTGTGCATTCAGGGCATTTAAGAAATTCAATGTTAAATTTTATTAAGTGTTTGTCATAATTTAGATAATATAATAATTTTACTATTATGAAATTATACATATTATATATATAATATATTATAGTAGGTATCGGTAGGTTGATGTTTATTAAATTATAAAATTACTATTATTTGGCTGTCGCGTTATTGAAACAATGAAACTATTTTGAACTGATAAATGTTTGTTGAAATAGTTTTGTTCTAATATTTAATCAAAAATAATCTTAAGAAAATGTGAAACCAGAAAATTCGTTTTTATCGTTTAATAACATAACATATTACATTATATTATCTGCCGAGAAACTTTATGTATGAAATTTATATTATAGACAATAATATTATAATAATATAATATGATAATATAAATACTATTTATTTATCGTGTAACCTAACCCGAAGTTATAACAAGCGAATTTGAAACACTATTATTAAAAATATTGTGAGTATTTGTTGAGCTAGATTTATTAATAAAAGCTAAAAAAAAAAAATTGTGAGCTTGTGAGCGTTGTAATTGAATGTTATTTTGTTTAAATATTTTGTTTTTAAAGAGAAGTATAACATTTTTATTTGGTTTGACTGAAAAAAAGGTATGATTGTATTTGGCACTGATGAGTGTTAATTGTTTATATTGATAATTTTTAACATGCATTTGATGACACATTTATTCTAGAATTTTATCTACATTATTTTTTTATTAATTGAAAAATAGAAAAGAAATACATATACTTAATATTAAGATAAAATGAATAATAATTATGGTGGTTGGTTGGTATACACAAAATCAACTCAACGTGATCCAAAATTGAATAATATTATAAGAAAATGTATCTAGGAAAAAGTTAAATATATTTTGTCAATGATGATGACTTAATTAAATCTCATGTAGTCCTGTATAATATTATGAACACGAGTCGTATTTTGGCTTTTGTTGCTCGGCATTATACATTTATCTCTTATGCAGCAACATAATTAAAAATTAAAAATAATTATTAAAATAACACGGATTAGATTATAAATGAAATAATGGCAAGTTGACAATATGATAATTAATAGCACGTGTTTGTCTTTTCTATTATTATTTAAAATCAGAGATTGGAATACACAAATAGGTTCAACATAATAAAAAGCCGACAATCATTAAAGTTGTAGGTAACCGCTCAGCGGTGTGCGTCGCCATTGCATATGTCACTGTAATGGGTGTGTAACATTTGAATTCAATGATAAATCATAGTCTTCTTCTTCTTCTGGCTTTATCTACTCTATCCGCCATCACTACTTCACGCCACTTCTCTCGATCACATACTATACTTCTCCAATCATCAATTCCTATCCTTTTTAGATCTTCCTCGACTACATCTATCCACCTTTTCCTCGGGCGTCCTCGTGGTCTCTTACCGCAGGTTTCCAAGACATTACTGTTTTGGTGATCTTGTAATCACCCTCTCGCATAATGTGCCCAAACCACTGGATTCTCTGCCCACTTATGTAATATTTAATTGGAGTCATTTCTGTTTCTTCAATTAGTTCTTTGTTATACTTTCTTCTCCACATACCGGTGTTCGCGTCTAATTTGGGTCCACATATCACACGCCATATCTTGTTTTCAAAGGTAGTTAGTCTTCGTTCTGTTACGCTTGTAGTCGTCCATGCTTCGCATTCATATGTTAATATAGCTCTCACTATTACTGTGTAGAGTCTAACTTTTGTTTTCTTTGATAGCATTTTACTTTTGAAAAATTTGGATAATGCAAATGACGCCTTCCCTGCTTTTATTATCCTTAATCCAATCGCTTGTGACCATTCATTCTTTGTATTGATACATACGCCAAGGTATTTGAACTCATTAACTTTTTCATATATCCATTTATTCAAGTCGGGGTCCGTGAAATCTGTATTCGTGTCTAATAACTCCATGATCTTTGTCTTTTCGGTGTTTATTTTTAGACCTAATTTTTCTGCTGCTTTTTCTAGAACTTTCGTTGCTTTCTCTGTGTCATCTCTGATATTGCCTATAATGTTTAGGTCATCAGCAAAACCTAGGATTTGAATTTTTTGCTGATTTATTTCTACACCCGTTGCCTCTTTTTGTATCTCTCTGACCGCTTTCTCTAGAGCTAGATTGAACAATACTGGAGATAATGCAGCCCCTTGCTTTAGCCCTGTTTCCACTGTAAATGTTTCGGAGATTGTCTGGTCTATCCTGATTTTATACTGTGTTCCTTCCATACACATTCTGACTAAGTTCCTTAGCTTCTTCAGTATACCAAATTCAGTCATTACGTTGTACAGGCTCTCTCGATATATGCTATCATAGGCTTTTTTAAAGTCTATAAATATCTGCCAGAGGTTTTGTCGAAATTCATATTTCTTTTCTATGATCTGACCTATAATTGTAATTTGTTCAATAGCTGACCTCCCCTTTCTGAAACCATATTGATATTCACCTAGGCTTTCTTCTATATAGGGACTTATACGGTTCAGTAGCACTTTGAAGAATACTTTATATGCCGAGTTTAGGAGCGATATTCCTCTGTAATTTCCACATTCAGTTTTATCACCTTTCTTGTGAATGGATATAATTACTGCTTTTTCCATTCTTCAGGCATTTGTTCTTCTTTCCAAGTCTTTCGGCATATTTTGAATATAACCTTTTGCATTTTTTCGCCCCCGTATTTAATAAGCTCAGCCGGTATATCATCAGATCCTGGAGCTTTCCAGTTCTTTAGACTGTTAATAGCAATCTTGACTTCATCCAATGTTATATCACTAGTCATTGGTTCCGCTGTCTGGTATTGCACGTTTCCTATCGGGTTTACTGGCATTTAGAAGATCTATGAAGTACTCGCTCCATCTTTTAGCTTTATCGCTTGGTTCCATAAGAGTATCTCCATTACTGTCCTTTATTGCCTTTAAGGTTGGGTTGAAATCTTTATACCGTCCAATAGTCTTGAAGAAGTTTCTAATTTTTCCTTGTGAGCGATCCTTTTCAGCTTCTTCCAAAATCTCATTAATGAACTTCCTTTTTTCTCTCTGTATTATTCTCTTACAATTTTTTCTTTCATTGAGAAAAATATTCTTCTCAGTCTGATTCCCAGTTCTTATAAAATCTGATCTTGCTATACGTCTTTTTTCTATGGCTTCTCTACATATCTCATTATACCATTTCTTTTTTCTTACTCTTATTTCCATTTTGCATTCCACCGATGCTTTGCTCCGCTGCTTCTTTTATAACTAGGCTGATCTTGATCCAATCCGTTACTATGTTCTCGGCTCTCCAATCGCTCAGCTTCACATCAATACTCTCTGCATATTTTTTTCTAATATTTTCGTTTTTCAGTAGGTCTACGTTAAATTTCACATTTCTTCTCTTTTAGTCTTTTCATGCCTTGTAATCTGAGTTTGACATTCGATATCAGCAGGAAGTGATCTGTGTCGATATCCGCTCCTCTGTAGCTTCTTATGTTCTTTATTCTGGATCGAAATCTATTATCGATTAATATATTATGATCAATCTGGTTAAGCGTATTACCATCCGGAGAATTCCATGTAGCTTTATGTATATTTTTGTGTGGGAATGTCGTACTTCTCACTACCATATTGTTTGACGCTGTGAATGAGATGAGTCGTAGTCCGTTTCTATTACTTATGGAATTTAGGCTTTCTTTTCCTATTGTCGGAGCATATTGTGGTTCTATCCCACATTTAGCATTTAAGTCTCCTAGCATAATTTTGACGATATTCCCATGTAAACTATCCCATGTTTTTTCCAATTTATTATAAAACTCATCTTTCACTTCATCTTCACTCGTTTCCTTCGGGGCATGTACGCACACTAACGTAGTGTTAAGTGGTGTCGTGTTTAGTTTTAGACATGCCATTCTCTCTGATACTGGTATAAACTCCTTCACATACTTTTCTAGCTTTTCTTGTACTGCAAAGCCACTTCCGAAATGATGTCTATCTGTTAATCCTGAAAAATATACTAAATAATGTCCGACTTTCACTTGTCCTATTTCAGTCCATCTAATCTCTTGTAGTGCAGCTATATCAATATTGTATGTATCCAGTGTATCTACCAGATTCTGGCATGCACCAATTCTAAAAAGGCTTGTTGTATTCCATGTTGCAATCTTTAACTCTGCTGACCGTTTTCCATGTCCAGTATTTAATCCATTTATTTGTGTTCGAGGCTTGATTTGTGATGGTATCGTAACAGTGTTTTTTTTTCCAAGGAAGGGTTGTTAGCCCTTCGCTCAACCCCCAATCTGGAGGACCAGGCTACCCCAACCAATTAAGGTCAGGGTAGGGCTATTGCGGTGTATTTATTCAAATACACCGGGCGACGAGGACGCCACTTTCCCTACGCCAAAACATTTGAATTCAATGATAAATCATAGTATTAAAAAAAAAAGAAATATTTTGAGAAAAGACTGTCTATCAAACTAGGATATTTATTATCCATTTACCTATGTTGCTATTAGTAATTTATTTTTATTTTAGTAGGACAGTAGGTCTAATTCTATCCAAAAACATTGCATATAATATAAGTACTAGCTATGTAATAATTATTCTAATATTATTTACATAGCTTAGATTTTAGAACATTTTCTAATTATTATAGGATAGGCACTGATAAAAATCGCAAAATGGCCTATACATTTGTTTTATTTACTTTAGACTCCGAGTATGAAATTTTATAATACTTTTTTTTTGCACATATTTGAATTATTTCAAATTTTAGTGACATTTTTCAAGTTTTGGTGCTATTTTTTGCTAATATGAGTTATATTATATAGATTTATATTGTATTTTCGTAGATCTCGCTTATATTAAATAAAAAATAGTAGAAACATTTTGCAATTTATGTAAATCTAAAATAAAAATACCCATATTTTCATTTCATATTATCATAGGTATATTTTTAAGAGTTCTTGGGATTAGGCGTTGGCCTTTCCACCAGAATAAATATAATTTATTATGACTCCATATAAGTTATATTTATATAGTTCTAAATAAAAATTATTTAATAAATATAAATATTTTAAATTGTTAACAGAAGAATGCATTTAAAAGAATGTTCTTTTTGTCTTTAAAGGTATATGTTTTAGTACTTATTTAAAAGAATTTTAGGTAATATTATAGCTCATATTTCAGTTCTTCAGTATAAAATCTAAGCCCTGATTATTTTATACAATATTAAGTACCAGCTGTTATTAACTTAAATGTCATTGACATGACCCACCATCCTACGATCTTTCACAAAATAATTCACGATTTTGAAAAGTTTTAGTTAAGACTTCAGAAGTGAATCCGTTAAATGGATGCCTAAACTAGTAGAGTTTCTGATCTAGAATAATGGGGATTTCTTGAACATCTAGATGGACATTTATATTTTTAAAACCCAAAAATTACAATTTAAAAAAAAAATACAAGAAATAAAAATAAAAACAATAATATACAGTGGTCGTTTAATCATGTTGTTTATTGTGTTCACTATTTATAAGGATTACCTAAGTATTATTGTTAGTAAATTTGTTTACAATTAAGACAACAAATTATATATAATTGTACCTACTATAAAAATATAAGATTGCAATACAAATGAATTGATAAAAATATAGAAAACTATTTAAATACACAAAGAAGTGTATTTTCATATAGTCACTACCTGTATAAGTTTAATTAATAACTAACTTTTTTGTGATCTAGAAGCGGTGAATGATAAAATATTAAAAGTATTCTTTTTTTATCATCAAAGAATGTCTTTGATACGGTACCACGCCCTATACAATAATAATAATAATATGCATTTTAGCAGCTTTATGCAATAATATTATAATCATATTATTAACCTACATAAAGGTCTGTGATACAGACAATTTATCCAAGTTGAATTTGTCGTCATCACGAGTACAGAAGTTTAGGTAACATAATATATTATAATGCGTCTAGGTAGTCTAGGTACAATACATACACCAAACATGACGGCTGAAAATTAAAAAACGATGAGGGTGTTGACATGTTAAAAAAAATAACTAAAACTAAAAGTAGAGCACGTCACGTATATGCATCTATTTGACTAGACCTTGACACTTCTGTGGTGGCCGAATCTCTATGGTAACAGTCCCGATTCTTCGTTACATGCAAATAGTCATAATCTCACCATCTGAGACCTCGCCAAATCGAATGGGGTAAAATATTAAATAGGTAGGTACAAAACATCGAACCATATATAATAACATATTAAAATATAATATGGTAGGTGGTCAGTCAATCATATTTTGCTGTTAATTCATTATTAATTTTTTTTTTTGCATTTATTCAAACCACGTAGTTGTTAGGTACAATGTGTACGTTATTTTAAAATACATTAATTCATTATCAATCATTACTCATCTATATTAACTTTGTAGATGCCTAATATAATTATTAAATATACCTATGATTATATTTTATGGGCTGCCAAGCTCAGAAACGTTAAATAAAAAACCCTTAGGATTGTAAAGATAACTAATGCCACATATACGATATACTGTGTAATACTATTGATGGTCGTATGATGCGATTGAGCCCGCCCCGTATAAATAAATAATGTAGACTGTAGACACATATGCCTGCTATAATATTACAAATATAATTTATTCTTTTGTATATATTTAGATATATTATATTGTACCTACTCACTTGAGTATTAACATAGCATGTTATTATGATTATATATAACCAGGCCTAAAGATTTATTGGTTTTTACGAACCCTAAATCTCTAATATTATTAATGGGCGCTGTCTTCCTCCGTATCCGTGTAAACTGTGTAATATGTATGATTAGTATTCAGAATTATGTCTTTATTCATCAAATTAGATGTTATTATTTAAGTAAAACGATTTCACTAGTCATTATTAGCACATTCATATAACCTGATGTAAACAAGTTGGATCGAATGCAAACAATCTTCTCGAACTAATCGAAAAAAATGAGACCTTTATTGATTGATTGCAGCATAAAAGCTAAATTCACTAAATTAGCCAATCTCATTTTTCAAAGCATGCCCTCATCAGAAGACTAACTAGCCAAAACATCTTTAATAAACTCATGTTATATTTTACGATAATTTCAGTTTTTTTGTGAATCCCAATGGCCTATGTTATCGAGGGTCTTAAATTAGGGCATGTACCAGTTGCCCCCAAAAGTACCTTTTTTTATACCAATTCCCCCCAAACTACCTAGAGCAAAATGTACCAGTTGCCATCATATTATATATATGATGGCAATATAATAATCGTATTATTATATACGATTATAATATGTAGCATGTAAAATATGGGAGGTAAATATACAAATAATAAATAAAATTATTTATAAAAATAATGTAAAATACCTACCTAGTATAAAATGATAAAATCAAATTTTGATATTCGCAATTATATATTATGATATTGTATTTTGTAATAAAAAATAAATATAATATATTATACAAATATTATGGATAAAATAAAAATTGTATGATTAATAATAGCCTACTACTATAGGTGCAAAGCCAGGATTTTACAAAAACGCGTAAATTTAGGCGCGTCTAAGTGGATAGCCGATTTACATAATTATTATATCTAATTTTTTTTTTTGACAAATTATGCCAAATAATAATAATATTTATTATTTTATTAACTTTTTCATATTATTTTGTTAAAAATTGCCCCATAATTATAATATTTATTATTTTATTAACTTTTTCATATTATTTTGTTAAAAATTGCCACATAATTATAATATTATTATTTCATTGACTTTTTCATATTATTTTATTGGTAATTATTATAAGCATATGAATATTTTCTATAATTTTAAACAAATTATCACATTTAATATGCCACTTATCATTATAACTAGAGCCCGGAATTATATTCTTTTGCATATATTTTTTGAGTCTATGCAGTCAGACGAGGGTTCGAAATCTTTACGAATCATGAAACAGGTGTAATAATGGCAAAAGTTTTTCTTGCATATTTGAGAATATTTCAAGATAAAAGAATATTTTGTATAATAAAGAATATCAGAGAATATATTGATTAATTTGTATAGATGCTCGATATTTTTGGTTGCAGTGACGTAAATAATATAAATTATATTAGGTATGTCCGATAATAGTGATAATTATATGATATTGAAAATATACTATATATTTTATATACCATCGTCCATCGTAGATACGATTGTTATACTCTACGTATAGTAATGTGCTACAATCCACTGTAGTACCTATATAAGATACGTGACTTATTCTATAAGATACCTAACAATGCCCGACAAAAGATGGAATTACAACACAAAAATAGCTAGCTCTAGTCTAGCTCCAATCTTGTATCAGTTGTATCGTTGTATCTATTTATATCAGTTTTTTTTATTATTTTCTTAATTTTGTTGCATATTGAGAATATATTAATAAAAAAGCATATTTTATTATGATTTTTAAAGAATATTGTAAGAAAATTTTGAACTTTTTAAGAGAATATTAGCATCTTATTTCGGCTATTTTTAAAGAATATAATTCCAGGCTCTAATTATAACTATATTTATTTATGAATCTTTTATTTCTATCGTTTTATACTATTTTATATTATTTTTATAAATAATCATATTTATTATTTTTATATTTACCTTCCCTATTTTGAAGGCTATATTATATTGTAATCGTGTATATATTAACATGTGAGGCCTGTGAGGGTAACTGGTACATTTGGTCGAGGGCAACTGGTATATTTTAAAAATCCCGATAACAGCCGTGTGGGGCAATTGGTCAACACCCTTAAATTAATTTGAAAAAAATAATAATAACCACTTGATCCACAATAGAATAGTTCAAGTACCTTACTATATTGTGGCAACATATTAATCAAACATGCAGTTTACTCGGAATATACTGGAACACTGAGACAATGTTAAAATAGCACTTTTACAATTTTGTTGCGAAAGACTGAGGAAATTATAACCGGCTAAGTAGGTACCTACCAATTACCATCTAGATTATATAAGTAGTTTTAAACTTAATCCATCATCGATTTACGTCTGGGGCAGTCACCGATTTCGAAAGTGATCTTATTTAATTTGGCCCAAAATAGATATATATTATACATAAGTTCCTTTTTTTGTTTTTACCTCGACAAATTAATGGTTTATCCCATCAAAGCTGACGTTACAGTTGTATAAATAGTACATAATTCAAAGCTTCGAGGTTTTCACTGATTTTGGAAGAGCTCGTATTGTAATACCTAACTGCAGGGAAAAGTCGATAGAAACGAATCAAAGCCGATAAATGTAAATTAATTGTACTATATATACAACATAAATTTAGCGTAGTAGTAATATAAAGTAGTAGGTGTATATAGTATAATATAAGTAGCGAAAATTATGAATTTGTCATTTATCAGCTAACAACAATCACCTACAAAGTGAACATATTAAAATAGATACCTATGTACGCATAGGTAGGTACAACTTTGCCTACCATACGGTACCTATACGTCTAATTTTATGACCAAAGAAAAAAACTAATATAAACAATAACCGTGGAGGGAAAAACATAAAATCATTTGAAACCACCTACTTTGAATTAAATATGAATTCTACAATGTTATATTTATTTTATATTTGAATCAATTCTGTCATGTTTCATGACTGATAAAACAACTCTAATTTCGTCTCCATAAATATTAATATACAATATTATTACTATTATTTTTTTCATCGTATATATACGGTTAACATTAGGTATATCATTATTACTATATGACGAATTAGTTTGAAAACAATCAATATTCGTGGAGAACGTTTACAAAGTAAAGCATAATAATGGGATCATAAAAACGGCAATTAAAATAATTATAGCGTTATGGTTAAGTCATGTCAATGGCCAGCTATATTATACAGTAAACTTATCAATAAATATTAAATAGGAAGTTATCATTTCCCAGATCACTTAAATATAATAATATTATCGTGTTGAACATAAAATAATATTATAAAAACGACAAAAACTTAATCTTTGTAGTTTGTTTACTATAGTCTATAATATTCTTACATAGCGTATATTTTTTCCACGTTGTGAAATTCAAATTTCATGGATACTTGTTCAGTATTAGGAGATAATTCAATTTTAAACATAATTTTGAGCCTATACAATATACGTTCTTTAATATTTACTATATTTTTAATATAATAATATTATTAAAGACTCAACTACAAATACTTAGATACAACTCTATAGTATATTTATAACATACCTCGTCGTATTCAAATAACATGTTTCAAGACATACCAGCTAAGGTGAAATATTATAATTGTATCATCGTAAATTATATTTTAACAATTTTAACTAGGTACCTATGTTTTCGTTGATTATTTCACTATTAAGAATCGTTTTCCAAAACCATTCTTTTTTTTTTTTTTTTGAAACAATAATATCCTTGATTTATTTGTTGATTTTTTTGGTTATTATATTTTAATACCGTAGATATTAAAAACAATTATTACTTAGTTATACAGTATCCGTGTACCGTCTTGAAATACTAAGAATTTCATTTTCTGAAAATGTTTTGTATTAGCTGTTATAATTGATCAATTTTGTTATTATTCATGTCTATATTTTGTTCTTGTACCTAGTGGCCAAAGTTTAATAATTTTTTTTAAATCTTGTTGAAAGAGTTACTATATGTTTAATGTTTAATCAATAATTACTAATTCTAATGTATATTGTAAAATTTTTACCAGTGTAATATACATATATATGTGGAGTGTATTAATTTTCTGTGCATGGTTGGTACTTAGATATTGAATGTTGGATATTTGTTTTGTATTATATCCTTGCTCAATTTTAAAAGAAATATTATTTTAATTATCTAAAGTACCAAAAACTTAATAAAATACCAATATAGTTTTTTTTTTACTGGCAGTATATTCGTATCATTGTATACCTAAGTATTTTGTGTGATATCTTGGGATTTTTAACATTTATAATTTCTGTTTTATAGTTGTTTCATACGTATCATTCCATATAGACACACCACAATTAATTATAGAAGCGATTCCTTGATATCCCTTGATATTCCTTGAACACCACTATACGTTACAATTCAGTACCATCGTCACTATACTAATCGTTTTTACATCTTTAAAATACTCATACCTCGCTTAAAAATTAAAATATAATAAAAAAGCCCATGAGGTTGTCATAAGATAATAATCTTACCTTTAAATTTTATAAGAAGTCAATTCACTTTAAATTTTAAACTCACAGAGCTACACGTGATCTGCTTAGTGTAAAATTTGACATGTTATACACTTGTCATTGTAGGTACTTATACCTGCACTCTGCAGTCTGCAGTATTATATAGTAATAAAATGATAACATGCAGCGGTGTTCTCAGGGGAGAAGGGGGACTTAGGGGTTATATCCCCCACATTGTCTTTTTTCCTACCTACAGAAAACAACTTATTAGTTATAAGAGCAGTTTTGAGTCATTACTTAGTATTTTTTTATTAGTTATTAGCAAAAAGTTATTGTAAAATGTATTATTATTTATAAACTCCCCCTCCCCTATGAAAATTTCTGGGCACAACATAAGTTAACATGTTATGAGAAAAAAAATTGTAATAATAAAGAAAAAAGTGTTAAAATGGTACAACAAACGCGTTCAGAGAATTATTTTTCCTATGAGCATGTTATAATGTATATATGCAACCACGAAATATATCATGTTCTCGGTAAATCGAACATTCACGATAGGTACATAATAGTAGTAACAATAATAATAATATAATGTTTTACGGCGTTGTGTTCAAGCGGAGAAAAAATAAATATATTTTTGCCAATTTTCGATAGACGTCTATATTAATAATAATTGTAACAACAAGTACACTGCAGTGGCTCCTGTGGTGCAGACAACATTATTATACCTATTATACTTAGTACCCGTAACTCTGTTTTAAGGTATTATTATTTAATGTGTGTTTTTTTTCTATCCGTTGATAAAGTTCAACAGGTGGAGGAGGAGGAGGAGGAGGAGGAGGAGGAGGAAGAGGCGGTACAGATGGAACCGTTTTCGGATGACAATAAGAGACATGGTCGAGAAGACACGCAAGACAACGACGAATACGACGAGAATGACAAGCTAATAATGTGCCGGATTTGCTATGACGGTATATATGCACATATAGATACTACACTATATACGGGGTGATTTATGAAGCGTAAAACACTCATCATTTCAAAAAGTGTAAATGTTTTTGAAAATGTAATTTTACATAGCTTCAAGTCGTTTACAAAACAACGTTTTTATTAAAAAATTATATTTTTAACATTTTTTTATCACTATAATTTTTTAAGTATTTTACTTTTTTGAATGACAGCATTTAGTTTTAATTTGATATTCCAAAACAGAATATTTTTCTAAGTATTTCGATACATAAAAATTGAATTTAGGGCAAGTAGTTTACGAGATATAGCCATATAAGTATTTAAAGTATAGATGAGCGGAGTAGAGTGGTACGGGGTTAACCTGCGACATATTTGTCCACCACTCCGCTCATCAAAACTTTAAATATTTATAACTCATAAACTACTTGCCCTAAATTCAATTTTTATGTATCGAAATACTTAGAAAAATATTCCGTTTTGGAATATTAAATTAAAACTACATGTTGTCATTCAAAAAAGTAAAAAACTTAAAAATTATAGGGATAAAAAAATGTTAAAAATATAATTTTTTAATAAAAACGTTGTTTTGTAAACGACTTGAAGCTATGAAAAATTATACTTTCAAAAATATTTACACTTTTGGAAATAATGAGTGTTTTACGCTCCATGAATCACCCTGTATACTAATATTGAGTTCTAAGTAGTAATAAAGGTCGTGGACATTTTTTTCACTGTGTCCATGTTTCTCGAAAAAATTATTAATTTTGTTTTTTTTCTCCGATAGAAAATTAAGAATATATAATAAACATATTTTAGTCATACTAATTATACGAATCAAAATAAAAGAAAAATACTTTTGAATTATTAACAGTTATTTTTTTTATAATAAATATTATATTATATTTTCATCGAATTACATTTAATAAAAATAAAAAAGTGCTAAATAGGCAAAAATATCAGTTAAATAATTTAATATTTGTTGGAAATCCATAACCAACCTTTTTTTCTGTGGTAAAAAATTTATGCACATTGGATGAAAACAATATCTCATTTTTGGAGGTAAATGTACCCACCCGAAAGTAGGTAGCTTTACTGGGGAAGGCTAAGATATCATAACCTATCATTCGCTTAAAAATTTGATTTGAAACTTGAACACCGTGATCTCTATATTATCCTATCAAATTTCGCATACGATCATTAATATATTAATATGTTAAAATATTTTAATATTCAATTAAACTAGTTAAAATAGGCTTAAGTACTAATGTACTTTAATAAGAAATATGTTTACTTGGGGCATGATGATGAATGTTATCAAAATATTTTCAGATTTAAAAATTATTATCGTTTAGGCGTTTAGGCAATATTAAAACATAAATAAAATTATCTGGTAAAATATTTTTTTTTATTTTATAAAAATTATGCAAAAAAATGCATATTATAAAATATAAAAATAAAGTTAATATTTTTTTTAATTTAAAATGACAGCATACGGAAGTTTGTAAGATAATTTAAGATAATTAATAAAGTTAAAGCAAAGAAGCCAGGGGTGGACCTATGAAAGGTTTTGGGAGGTTAGCTAAAGCTAACCCACAATTTTTTCCTAAATAAAATGTGGCCCCTTAAAATGACAAAATACATAACATTATTATTCAAAAAAAAAAATAAAAAATGTACACTTATAATCATTATTCAAGGCAATAAAAATTTATAAAATTTACACAGATTCAAGAAGATTTCTATAAAAATATATTAATATACTTAAGTATATTATAATGGATACCTACAAAGTGATTTTTGAAGTATACTCACCCCCATTTTTTCCTTAACTAGTACATTTACTCAAATTCCGATTGTTAGAATTTTCAAGTACACCATATTTTCAAATTTCTGATACATTTTATATATCTTAAGGTTAGGTTAAGTTAATTATCCTGTGGTGGTACCAACTTCTATTTTTTAATTTAGAACCCTCTTTTTTTACTGAAAATTATCAAGTGGATAATTTTTTCGTTAATTATGATGTACCTATCTAAATCAATATTCTAATGAGTAGATTCTGATATAATAAAATGTTTATACAGGAATAATAATCTTTAAAAAATAGTTTTATAAAAATAAAAACCATATGTAAAATTATAGATATAGTATTTATTATACTTGGATCATTTTTACGAATTATTTATAGGTATAAATAAATCAATTGTAATTTATAACTTTTTCAAATCATCTAAGCTCCCTATCTACTTACACTTATTACCATAGACATATTATCCTTAAGGAACAAGGTTACATAACTCAAAAACTATTAGTTTGAATTTTGATTTAGATACATAAAAGTTCTCGAAAAAAAAATCTGCTTATAAATAAAAAATATATAAGGTTCCTACTTGAAAAACTGAAGTTTGTAAAATTTAAAATTTATTTAAGTAATATTTAGTTATGACTTATGTCATATAAATAATTGTATTGAATGTTGGTATCAAACTGTGATATAAATAATAAATAGTTAATAAAACTATTAAATAAATATGTAATAACTTTATAATAAATATTAAATAGCTGGTTAAAGATGCTAGCGTTTCTACACAGTGACCATCGTAAATGAGGCAGACCGGTATAATATCCTAAGTACGTCACTGATAGTAACAATACTATTAAAGTAATTACTATAGGTACCTAATATTCAATAAATATATAAAAGAAATTTATATATATATAATTTTATCGTTAGTAAATGTCTTATGATATCAATATTTTAATATTTGTGTTGGGAAAATATTTATTATAATTGAACAAAAATCTGTATGAGTACGTGGGATACCTATTTGAGCTTTGAATCCCATAAATAACACTTCTGAGCTCTGCTCATAGCTTATTATAATAATATATACTTATTCCCGATTTAAATATAGGTAGGTATTATTAATATAATTATTGCCTATAATGACAAAAAAATTTAAATATAAAATATAAATATTACGCATCAACACGTGTTGTTCATGAGTAGCGTGGTGTTTTTGTCTTATTCGAAAAATTAACAGCTACAAAATATAATACTAAATAATACCGAATTAAGTTATCAAGTATGATTTGTCATTCTGTGAATATAATGATATTATAACTATTATGTTATTTAATTGTGCTCATTGATTTGATGAATTTACAACATGATAATATAAAACATAATATCACCTTACTTATATCGAGATCAAATAAACGAAAATAAAACCAATTATCAAAAAAAGTTATCTATAAACACAATTATTTTATAAATATATTTGTCATTTTATATTAATCGATTATTTGAAACAGAAAGAATAAGAATGCGGTTATATTATAATATAGGTAATTACCTACTGTATACATTCTAATCTCTCCAATATTCATAATAACAATGTTAAGTCTTCCAGGCCATTTTTTAGTGATATTTTACTAGGTGTCCACTTTAAAAAAAAATTAGCTAACCTTTATTAATTTAAAAAAAAAAAACAACAAATTATAAAATAATTATATAATATAAACATATGATAAATATTAATTAAAATATATTATTTTATATTACCTAGGTTACACGTCAATTATTACAATTTTTAAGGTAATATAAGGTAACTAGCTGAACCCGTGCACTTCGTAGCCCGTTAAAAATCCTACCTCTTGAATGTCTCAAACTGTTAATTAAATTCGTTGCTTGTGATCATGCTAGCAGTATTTTTTTATACATATAGATAGATAATGGTTAAAATATACTAAGTAATAAACTTACACTGATAATCAATAATTTAGTTTATCATTATGTAAATTTATTCGTTTTATCGAGAAAAGTCCGACAATTCAAATATTCAATAGAATGATATTTAAGTCTGTCACTTTTTAACTTAGCCTATCTTATGCCCATAGGTCTAATATATTTCTGTACCAAATTTCGTCGCAATTTGTTCATCCGTTTAGAAATGCATAAAGGACAAACAGACAGAAATCCATTTTGATATATATATAGATGATACTAATAAGTACGTAATTATAGTTTATAATCATTGCATTTTTTTTTTTTAATAAACTATTTTAAATATTGTTATGTATATAATATAAGTACTCTGGACCTTTTTAATATGGACTTTTTAGGCTTAGGACTTTTTCACCCCGACTCATTTTACCACGATTCGATTATGTTACATGGCGATCTAATATTTAACACGCCGCATGGGCCATGAATCATATTCTTGCATACTATTTCATAAAGTATAAGATCTCTGTCTTTGTTCGGTATCTGGGCATAAATAATTTTATCAATTTCATCTGGCTGAATTTTCGTTTGAAACCACAAAAGAATGTGGCAGTGTGGCAAACCTCGTTTTTGCCATTCAACACTGTAAACATAGCAATTTACATCCCCAAAAATACATTTATTTTTTAATACATGGATAAAAAATTTTAGTTTGAGATGAAAAACTCTAGAGATTATTATCGTGTCTATCAAACGACTTTTGGTCTTGAAATAATTCATTTTTTATTTCCGGCCATTCCGGGTTGCATGTGAAAGTAATAAATAAATCTGGACGGCCATATGTACGAACATAAGTCATGGCATCCTGATTTTTTTCATGCATGTAAAGTGGGAAGCCAGTAAAAGAGGAGGGAAGAATTACTTGTTGCCCCATGGTATTAGCATTAATATTTGCATCATTGTTAACATCATCTCGGAGGTGAACATAATCATCCGCAGGTAGTTGTTTTTTATGGTTACGAATAAAGTGTAGTCTTTCAAAAATCATTTTTGCAAACATATCGAACATAGCGAATTGACTGGATAATGTTTTGTAATAATGTTCGAATAGATATTTGATCCGACTCTAACATATAATAAATTTGTTAAAATTTAGCATTATTTCCAATCTCGAGTAATAATAACTACCTATTAAATGATGCACTTGACCCTGAATTTTAAAATTGGGCATGAAGTTCTCTTCAGCTATTTCGTTTGCTCCAAACGATGTAATTTGAACAGAGTATTATACCATCTAAAATTATCAAGGAAATGTTTTGATAGAGGGTGAGAATTATCAATTATACTTTTAATTAAGTCTGGAAGATCCTCAAATTGGTGTAAAACAACTTTATAGGTTTCTTCTTTCCATTTTTTTGCATGGCACTTAGGACATAATATAATCATTGGTCCTATTTGAAGCGCTTTAATATTTAAATAATCAATCTCGGATTGATAATTAAACGCTGATTTCATACTCAAAGCGTTACGTTGCTCCTGTGCAAGTGTTTGAGAATGTACTGTTGTGATATCTTGTTGAATTCTGTTATACATTCGAGTTGCATAGGCAGTTCTTCTTCCAATGCGTGTTCTTGACGCTCTCGCCATGATAAGTAAAAATAAGTATATTTTATCAAACTAAGCACAAACTATTTAACAAAAAGATTTATGACACATTTATAATAATAATAATATAAAAAAAAACAAACATAGTATTAGGTTTCTATGAATCAGTAACCAATAGTAACTACATGTCATACAATAAGTTTACCATATGTTTCCATTTTATATAAGAACAACTCATCCTCTTTGGATAACAACTAAAAATATTTAGTATATTTTTTGGCCCAAAGAGGGTGCTACTACTGTGATTCTGTTTTTGATTTTTTATGAACTTCATAATTTTTTTTTATTGACAAAAGTGGTACTAAAACCTTCAGCAGAGTGTTGGGTTTCAGCAAAAAAAAATTTCAGCCAAATCGATTCAGTAGTTTTCTCGGTTAGCGCGGTCTAAGAAAAACCCTTACAATTTTATATAATAGTATAGATATATTAAGGTAATTATTGGGCATAACATAAATAATGTTTTACATTTTGTTTTTTTTCAATAAATAAATAGATAGGTAGGTATGTCATAATATTTCAGTTGGTACCTACTTCAAAATGTATTTTACTTTTTTACAGTAAGTATATGCAATAAATACATTGTGAAGTATTCACCTTAATATGAATTACTCTATACTTTATACTGATCTTAAAACATAACAAGTTAAGAAAAAAAATTTACCTCATTACTGCTACTTTCATTCAGGTTTTTTTTCGGGTGTGCGAAGTTTCAAGCAAGCCATTTTGAAATTTCACCAGGCCATATAAAAATAGATATACATACGTTTATGTATATTATCCTGCATTCAATTATTTCCATACATTTATTAATTTGATTTTAATCATATAAATAATTGTGCATTCGTGGCTCGTGCATTATTTTAGGCTTCAGCAAGGAGCAGGCCAATTGTAACATTCTAAAAGTAAGGGGTGCAACCGCACACCCTGCCACCCCCCAAATGATGTCCCTGCTTTCATTTTCATTTGTTGAAATAAAACAGTAAATTCTTTTTTCTTTTTTCCACTGTTAAATTTCAAAATGTATTAGTTTTAAATATTTTAATATTAAAATTACGACGTGTTTACTCTTTACACTACGTAATTCAAATTTTAAACTTTATAATGTGATAATAAATAATGACAATTAAAACAGATTAGATCGATAATAGTTTCACACAACAGATGAAATTACTTCAAATCAGAACGGACGCTCACCGAAAAGTCTGATAACCGCCTAAAGTGACCAGTATTGCCTTGCAATAAAACTATTTTTATTTTCCGATAATTAAGTTTAAAAAAATTAAATCTGAAATAAAGTATTAATAATATTACTAACTAATAATCGTTAGATACAGGATGTCAGGACACCCAGTGGGTGAATTATTTCATTACTGGGTGTCTAACTAGTCTTAACTGGGTGTCCATTTGGACACGGAAAATATACTTAAAAAATGCCCTGAAGTCTTCAGTGCCATGAAATCGTTGAAAACAGTGCACAAACAATATTATGTGTACCTAACAGAAGAAACCTCTACATTTATTATTTAGTTTTTTTTTTTTCATGTGACATGAAAGTTAATTAGGTTTTATAATCGTTGTAATAATAATTATTGTATTATTACACATGATCGTAATAAACGATTCCTGACATTAACAATAGTAACGAATGTTGAATAATTAATTACAAAAACAAACATGATGTAATTAAAGTACAATAAACGTTCCTAATTACAATCCTGGCCAAAAATGAGGTCATCTCTATGACTTTATTTAATATTAGTAATATATGCCTTTGCAAACAAATTTCAGTCAATATATAATTATTATAATTGGTACTACATATTATGCAAGTGCTTAAGATAGCAAAAAATATTATTTATGAAAGTATAGTTAATGATGAAAATTCTTAAAAAACATAGCATTTTTGGTGATTTTATGAGACAACAAACATTTTAATATAAATTGCCAACTCAAGGTGTTATAAAATATATAAATATAAATTCAAAGTCAACCTGACAACCTATATTACCCAATGATTATTTTATAGTTTTATACCATAATATTTTTTTCTGTATTAAATTTACAATTGTTTATAAAATCATAAATGATGCAATAATAAACAAATCACAGACATTTAGGTAACTAGTGTAATTTGTTATATTATAATAATTAATAATTAAAAATTAAAATCATAAGTCTATCAAATTTTTTTACGAACATATTTAATCATTTTTAGTGTATATAAACGAACCATCTCGCTACATTTTTAGATATTTTTAGACATATTTAGATATTTCTTGATTTTTAATGCATATAAATCCGAACCCTGCAAATAGGCAACACTGAGACGTATGGTCATTGGTCAGTTGTGGCCTGGCCAAGTCAGCGAAACGGCGATCGCTGACTGCACTCCCTCAAAATGTATTGAACAAATATGTTCAAGGCCCAACACATTCCTATATTTGTACCTAAACAGTGGGACCAGTGGCGTATATAAGGGGGGGGCCTAGTGGGCTGCAGCCCCTCCCGAAATTACAGTCTTAACTGTTAACTATATTGTAGTCTCTAGGTGCTAGATAATTATTGTTAGTCGCTATATATATTATAGCCCACCCCAAAAATTATTTCTATATACGCTACTGAGTGGGACATTTTTTTATTTAACCAACCAAGTAATCTGTACCCAGGCAGCCGCTGCATATGGATATATGGATTATTATTCGTAACTTTACCTATCAGCAAAGATCATCGGATATTGTCATATTGATGACTTGCATTTTTCTGCCTGCGTACCTATGATTATAACAATTTAGTACTGTCCAAAAAAAAACCATGTCGTTGTTCAGGTTTTAGTAATATATTATTTATTCAATTACTGCTGTATTGCTGTTTATTATATCATTCGCCTCGTACAAAACACATTTAATTGGCATGTATTATTATTATGCAGTACCTAGTTATTATTTTTTTACCCTTTTTCACATTTTGAATGAATAAATGTATGTAATTTTATATTATATACCTATTATATATATTGGCAGACGCCATCTGAAAAAAATAAAAAATATGTTTTCAACTAATAATTATTATTATTATGTACAGTTGTATTACAGTTATTATAGGCCACTATCACTTGTTCTTGTTGTTGTGTTCATATTGTACTTAACCATTATATTACTAGGTATATTATACATTTATATACAATAGTATCTACACAGTGATTCACCAAGCATACACACTACCATTTATTCCTTAAACAGTGCAGTTATTCAAAATTTAATTTTAGATTCTGAGTGGAGCGATGAATGTATTGATTTTTAACCATGATGTGTGTTTTTATTTATTTATTTTTTTTTGTGTCTGTCATCACGTTTTGGGGCAGTAAAAGTGCTTCGATTTTTAACTTCAGTACCTCGTTCGATCAGAAAGTGAATCTAGTTAGTAGTTGGTACTTTGGAGAGTCAAAAGTAAAAAATAATACTTTTCTGAATAATCGAGAAAAACAAACTAAAAATTTAGGGAAAAACGGGAAATTTTACGCACACTCATTTTTCGACAAAATTGATTTTGGTTTTTGATGTAACTTTAAAACAAATTAACATAGATACATGAAATTTTCACCGAATGTTTATATAAGTATATTCTACCTACTATGCAATTTTCAAAAATTTTCGACTTAAGTTTAACTATGCATAGGCATTTGAAATTTTCGATCATAATTAGTTTTTTTAAAATTAATATCGATAAAATTTATTTGTTAGGCAGAAAAGCTTGAAAATTTAATACAAGGCTCTTAACATATTGTTACAATAGCAGTTGAAAAATAAAAGAAATGCATATTCACAATTTTTTTTATAAGCATTCAAAGTTTGAATTTTGACAAAATACGTAAAAATCACAAAACTTCACAAAATATTTTAAGCTAGAAATTCATAAAAAATTTTATTTTTAAATCTAAGATTTGAAAATTTAATACAAGATTCCTAGATTCCAAGATTCAAGTTTTTCAATCTTTATCACAAATAAAAAGTCCACCGGAAATTCAAATTAAATTTATATGAGCATTTGAAATTTAAATTTTTACAACATTGGATTTTCACTTTTAGCGATTTCTTTATTTTGGTGTAACACTAAAACAAATGATTGCAGATACTTGAAATTATCACTGAATGTTTATATAGGCATTTTCTATATTTGATAAAATTTTCAAATTATTTAAATTTGTTTTGAGCTGTTTACTGACATTTTAATTTTTCAACTTTTTTAGTTTTTTTTTCTATAAATATCGATAAAAATGTGTGTTCGGTAGAAAAGCTTGAAAATTTAATACAAGGCTTCTAACACATTGTAACAATAGCAGTTAAAAATATTAAAAATACGTAGGCACGATTTTTTTTATAAGCATTTAAAGTTCAAATTTTGACTAAATACATAAAAATTACGGCACTGTTCAAATTATCTTAGATAGAAATTTATAAAAGTTTTTCTTTTTAATTCTAAGGTTTGAAAATTTAATACAAGGCTCCTAACATATTTTTACAATAGTAGTTGAAAAATAAAAGAAATACATAGTCACAATTTTTTTTTTTTTTTTATAAGCATTAAAATTTTGAATTTTGACAACATATTATGTAAAAATCACGAAAATTCGTAAATTATTTTATGCTAGAAATTCATAAAAAAATTTCCTTTAATATCTCAGATTTGAAAATTTTTAATAATTTATAATATATTCTAGACAAATAAACCGTCTTCGCTCAGAATCGTTTTTCGTATACAATGATATAATATCATTGGATTCAAATTTAATTCCATCCATTACAGTAACCCACTTGTAACCTACTGTACAGCAGAGCGACATCCACGACTTACCCGCCTTTTTAGAATTTTTAAATACACTTAAATAACATATTTTCAAATTCTTAAGATTTTTCATACTACCTATCTACTTAAATACTTATAGTATCTTGTAGCAATACAAACTTCTATATTCATTTTCATATAAGTAGGTATCCCAATTTTTATTGTAAATGATTATGTAGATGTTTTTTTTTTTTTAATATTAATGTAGGTACCTAGGTAGGTACTTGATTCAAAATTCGAATAAGTATAATTTTATCGATTACATTAATGTCTATACTGAGGATTATATTATTCCTTAAATATTATTTAACAAAAATATATAATAGATGTAATATTGGATGAATTATTATTATACTTGAACCTTTTTTACAAATCATTAATGCGTTTAAAATTAGATTTTGAATAGCTGCATTATTGAAACAAAAAAGGGGTGATTATGCTATGTGAATCATTCTGTATATAATATATAGGTCTACTAAAATTACTGCATTCGATATTTTAATAATAATTAGTAACATAATATGAGTATAATAAACTAATAACGAATGCGTTAAGCAGGTGCCATGATTCACATGATAGATAGGTACTCATATTATATTATAGGGTATAGGCGCCCTTTTTTAGTAAAAACGACATATTTGCAGTTTTCATTTCATACGTATTCTTAAGTGTTTTACAAAAGTGATGCTGCAGATGATTATAGCTACCTATATTATATTTGATGCACTATTAACTAATTATTGCTCATTGTGATGTTTATATTGTTTAGAGGACAAGAAAGAAAGCACAGTATCGCCATGCAACTGTGTCGGATCTCATGCACACGTTCACGTGACGTGCCTCGAACAATGGCTATCCGTATCAAAATCGAATAGATGCGACATTTGCAGTTACACTTTCAAGACAGTCGAACGTTCTTTAACCGTATACGAGGTAAACTAGCGTGTTATAAATAGGTATTTAGGTACCTTATCTGTTATCTTATATGCACCAAGACATAAAATATGTAATTTTAATATTAGTTTGGCCCTTTATTTAATTTAAAGAAATCATATTATATATTATTAACGGATATTATTATTATATTATAATAGGTTAGAATAGGTTAGATTGGGTTAGATAATTATGTAGTGATAATTTAAATTCATGCAGCCCTTAATTTATAACTAAAAAAATATTACTTTATTTTCTTTGTCTTTCTCTCTATTTTTTTTTTATTGATTTGTTTAGTCTAATACTCTAATAAATGGTTTTACAGTGTATTCCACATAAATAAATGTAATAATATAGGTACCTATAACCTAGGTATATTTTCATAGAACGATTGTTCCTACGAGCATCTACATTCTACACGTTTAATTTTCAATTCTATTATGCTACACAATTGATAATATTATTTATAAAATAATTTAGGAAAATTTCAATTAATATTTATTTCTATTAACTAAAAAATAAATATAATTCAATAAGACATATCAGTTTTAATGTGGTCGAATCTATATTATGGTGAAGGATGCCGGAAGGTCCAGTATTTATTATTATTACGACTTATAGAACAACCGTAGAACATTTATATTTATTTGTTACTAGAAAGAAGTTAACTTTATCTATATTGTTCAATGTCTTTTGTTATTTTACTCTTATAAACACTTTTTTTTTTTAATTTCAATTAAAAGTCACGATTATTTTTTTTATAGTTATCACTTCCTAGAAATTAAATAATAGTTACAAAAAAAAAAATATTGCACTCTTCTACAAAAAAAAATAAATAGATCTTTAAGTTTTAATGAAAAAATCTATGTTACCATTAAATCATTTGACAATTAAATTAATCATAAATCACAATAAATAAACTACGAAGACATATTTTAAATATAGTATGAATAAATATCAATGAATAATGGTATCTTATATCACTGACATGTGATACATGAAACTAGGTACGTCTATATACATCATATTAGATTCTAATTAGAGTGATGAATGAGTCCATTGGCGTCGAACTCATATATCATGTGAAGCGATTGCTTCATTTCTAAAAATTCTAAAATAAGTGGGTGGGTATAGGTGAGTTCTATGGAGTGGTTAATGGGTTTAAAAAGTTAAATCCGTTGTTATAAACATAATAATTATATATAGAACACCTGATATTTAACATCAAGCATCAATCATTGATACTTGATAACATATAAATTAGAAGTCCTGAGTGAATGAGTGGGTGGGTAGTTCCACAATTCTATATTTCACTTCACAAAAAAAACTTGAGTTAGCGCCACTGTGAATGATGTGCTAATTTTACAATGTTGTGTTGAATTTGAGTGTGTTTGCTGTCACATTTTAGAACAATAAGAATTATTCAATCTTTAACACTACTTTAAACACGTTTTCTGCCAGTGGCATAATAATTGTTGGGAGGGACGATATGGAAATAAATCTATTTAATTTGTTTGATGTAATTTAAAAATTAACAACTATCGAAATATTTCATCAAATTAAAACTTTTGACAGTATAGCTTTTGGTGTAAGTAACTGTATATATATGAAATTGTCATCTTATGTTTATAATAACATTTTCTGAAAAACATAAAACGTACAACGATTGTTTTGTAACCATGTAGTACAATGATGATGATTATAATTTTCAAATTTAGCTTCATTTACTGCGGTAACTCACACAACACCTTATATACACCATACACGTCAGAGTATACAAGAGATACCTACTTGTGCACTTTTTTATTCTATTTATAGTGATTAACATATTCAAAATATTTAGACTAATTTTAAGCTATTTACACCAATTACCTATTCAATTTTACATAATATAGGTACTATGGTCCATCGATATAACACTTATTATAAGTTGGGCAATAATAATTTTATTTCATGGTAAACAATATAGGTAATAATTGTATTATTTTTTTTTTTGTTTCAGCAGAAATTAATTAAACCTACTGTAGGTATCACTAATGTCTAACAACATTATAAAAAAATTTGAAAGACTTATTGTTAGAATTAATGAATTTAAACAATACCTATTTATATAAACGGTGTGGTACCTATAGCTCAGGATCGTTTTTCGTATGATCGATTTATCATTGAATTAAAATTTAACAAATCCATTACAGTCGATTACAGATATTATTAAACATTATACTTTATTACGGTAAAATGTAACTAAAATGTATTAAAATTTAATCAAACCATGCTTTTTTCGGACGGACATAACATCTAGTCATAGGCTCAATAACTAGGGTCAAAAATCTGAAGCTTGGCAAAAGCTCAAAATATTAAATTGTTTGTAAATAAGGCAGGAAGGTATGTTTTGACAATACAGTTTTAAGTAATCTGGTTATTAATTTAGTAAAAATAAGCTATGCATACTTACTCATAATAAATAGATAGGTAAGTAATAAAATAATGAGGATATCATTATGATAAATTACTTAAGTACAAACTCATAACTCATAACATATTAACAGTATTATTATTTTATATTAAAGTAATATGCCTATCCTTTTTTGAAAATTGATCAACATTCAACAATGAGCTGAGTGTTGATTAAATTAGCAATATATATCTCTTTCTATATATAAAATAGATTAATAACTAAATCTTTCTTGTGCCATACTCGTTTAAAAACTATGGGGTTATGAATAAACTGGGATAGCTAAGCCCCCCACCCCGAATCCCCCCTAATTGCGCCAATGGTTTAAATTGTTTTATATAATATAAGACATTCAGTGTTTCACACTGAAATCATACAGGGTCATTACTCATTGGTTATAATTAGGGCTATAGTATAGTGTAGGATTTTTTTTCATGATATATGTAGGTACAGGATATAGCTTTTCAAGCACAAAATGAGATTTTGTCATCTCTTAAGTTCAAATGTATACCTACTTAGTTTATGAATACCTAATTTTTATTTTAAATTTTTTTGTACTTTTTTTAGCTTCGGGTAATTTGTTAGCATTTTAGAGTAATTTTTTTTTATTGGAGTTGAAGCATTGATAGCAAGAATCATTAGCCCGTGGAACTGTGGGGGAGGGAACTTTTGGTTGGATCACGTGGATGTTTGGCAGAATTTTGAATGGGCACCCTTAGGTTTCTGCTATAGTGCTATGCCCGGGTGGGGGGAGGCGGCCTTTTTTTCCAGACAGAGTGAACTGCCCGGAAGGCGATGCCGCCCGTGACCGGGATTCGAACCGGTGACGGTGCGCGTCCCAACCGACGCCTTAATCCGCCCGGCCACTACACACCCTTTAAGCTAATTTTTTTTACTTATTATAAGAACTATAGGTGTTATTTTTTTTTTTTTTTTCATTTACACTCGTTACAGAAATAATACGGCCATTTTGATAAAGATGGTCTATTATATAAATACTCGCTATCGATAATAAAACTCTACGAGTTCAAATTAATAGTTTTTGTTTAGCATTTTTTGTACTTTTTTGAATTTCCGGTAATTTTTGCGTTAGATTTTTAGATTTAAGTTATTTAAATCCTAGTCCTAATTATAGTATTAGCCATTAGAACATTAAGTGTATACCTATAATATACAACTCTTATATATTATTATTGTTTACAATCATTAATCATTATACAAAGAGTTATACTTAACATCGCTCATCGTCAAACTATTGTTTGTGCATAGTGGTTGCAGGAGAGAAGAAACTGCCAAGGGTTTTGTCAACAGTTCACGGTCATGTTCTTTTTCGTGTCAGTATGGTGTTTAGTGCTCATAGCCTGTGGAATGAAAACGATTGAATATTTCCTAGACACAAGAGATAAAAATTCATTTTCCAACGGGTTTCTCATGTCCATCATAACGTTTGCCATGGCTGCCATGTTGTGGTTTTGGCTCATAATCTTTTCATCGTCAGTATACAAAAATAACACATACTTATCTATATACAATAATGCCTACTATATCTACAATATTGGTGCCCGGATTTATTTGCAAATGCATACTTTTATACATATGGTTTATAATAATTCAGAGTAAAACTACAACTACAACTACCTCTACATGTCTCATGATAAGTTGATTCAAATGCTAAAATGTATTCGCATATTTTTGCATGTTTCTGAATAAAAAGTACCTAATTACAAATAGTGAATTATCTATTTTATAATAAGCTTATTTTTTTTTCTTATGCTAACTGCTATAGCGCTGAATTAAATCCAATTAAATGGGCCTTTTTCATTATTATTTATTATTACTTAACATCATATATTTGAATTTATTAGCACATATTATATGGAGCAGTTTATTTGATGTAAGATACTCGAACTATTATAGAAAACACCAACATTTTTGGAAAAAAATTATATTTTTTACAATTTTTCATCGTTATCATCGTTAATTAAGTTTTTAGTTTTTTGAATACAAAAGCCATTTTTTATTTTCATAGCAGAATATTATTCAAAATATTTCGATCTATAATAATTTTGGACAAGTAGTTTATTAGTTATTATATTTTATTCATAGACCTTATAAGGTCTATGATTTTATTAGTATTTAAAGATTAGGATAGTCCGATAGAGCGAGTTCGTTTCGACCAAAACAAAAATTTATGTACGTAATAAATTTAAAATAATGAAATACATTTTTTGATAATAATTATTAAGTATAATATTAATATAAAATAAATAATTTTTTTCTATAATTCATTTTATAGCATTTTATGCGAATCATAATGTTAAAAGTTTCTTACAAGTATATAACATAAAGTATATAATAATAATTATTATTACTAATATTTATCATTATTTCACAACAATTATATGCCTATATTTGTTTAATTATTTTTATATATTATAATTATACGCATTATTGACAAAAATTATATATTATTAATTCATTTTTTTTATATAATATTTTACATATTATGATATATTAACACAAAAAATAATATTAACATAAAGATACCTATTCTTACATTTTAAATAATTTTCTAAATTTTATTTTGAATTTATTATATAAATCTTTGTTTTGGTCGAAAAGTGAATCGGCTGAAAAGGGAAGGGTACGTTTTTGGTCGAAAACGGCCATACCCATCCGATAGTGGACCAAATTTTGACGAGGTGCTCCCGCACCACTCTGCTCTGTTTAGCTAAACTTTAATTAATACTTATAAGTTATGACTCATAATCTACTCGACCAAAATACATTTTTATATAATGAAAAACTTTAAAAAATTCTGCTTTGTAAATTTTTTTAAGTCGAAACGATAAATATAAAAATAGTAAAACATTTTTTGTAGAGAAAATTTTTATTTTTAAACGACTTACATATTTATACTTATATATTTAAAATAAATATGATTGTCAATACGTGAATAATTTTTAAAATATTGAGTGTTCATTGTGTTCAATGAATCACCCACAGTCGTTGTCAGTTTAACTATTGGCACAACATCGGCTGAATTAATATGTAGGTACCTAATTTACAATTATCATAATTATTTATGTAAAATTGTTATAAGGTACATGTAAATTGTAATATCGTGATATTATACGTTATTAATTTAAAGTTGTAAAACTCCACCATGGTTTTGTCAAGTGATCGAGTGTTTCTAACCTATTTGGCTACATGGCAGTGATTAACAATAATAAAAATATGTTTATAACTTAATTGATAGATTAGAGATTTTGCATATTTATGCATCTATAGTGTATAATTTACGTGTTATTTGCATATAAATCCAGACCATATGAACGTAAAAAAAATGTTATCATATCTTACACCATAATTCACCTCGAAACACGTTTTTATTTATAGGATATGGAAGCGTATGAACATGGTGATACGCTTGGACAAGGACTATTTAAACGGATCCGATGATATCAACAATGCGTTTGCTGTCTGATAAACCTGGCTAATTTATATTTTATAAAATTAAGATTAATTGCTAGTTACTTAATTGTTTATTTTTGTCTAATAATAATTATAATTAATTCCAAAATATATAAACATAATACGTACCTACTATTATATACCAAGGTAAATAACCATTATAGGTTTAGGTACCTAACCTAACCTATTTGAGTTTTCTACGGATAAATTATGTAAAACAAAATGTACGAATTGAAATATAAAAATAATTATATCAATATTTAGGTACCTATAGTTTGCATTTAATATTTTTAAATATTTTAAAAAATTAATTAATTATTAAAAAATAAAATCATGTATGTAAGTTTATCATGGTGCATTTTTAAATCCAAATTACTTACTATATTATTTAAAACAAAATGATAATGCTAGGTAATAAAAACAAATTCATTATTATTAAATAGCCAAAGTGCATAATGCATTTGTAACATAAATAGTAAAATGCATAGGTACCAGATCACTTTTAGGTGAGTTAAAACCAGAAAGTGATGTTTAATATTAATATTAATTTTAAACTAAGAGAAATAATTATACACTGCCGCATAGTGATTTTTGGCATCAAACATATTACCTATTTTTTATTCTTCCTATACCTAAGTAAATTGTACACAATTTGTATATTATATAGGTTATAGGTATTCATGTTTGCAGAAAGTCCCAATCCCAACTCAACAAAGTATAATTAAATTTAGTTGACAAAATCAGACCAGATTCAGATAGGTTAGAAACTTAGAAAGAATAACTAAGTCAAAATTTTGTATGTCAGGTAATTGTAAGATTCATAATAATCATTTAATACATTATTACAATTTTCAAAAAATTTCCAAAATATATAATTTAGAAATTCGAAATAAGTAATATGTAAGTACCTATAATATAGTCCTAAAAATTACAGACATGCCCAGACACCACCGAACTTTTCACCCAAAGCCTTGTTATTATATCTTGACCCCAATGGATTGGTTAGTTTTGGATATTGTTTTCGTTTGTGGTATTCTATTGACTATTAGTGAATAATGTTACTACCAAAAATATTTTGTAAATTAGCAAGTATTCAACCTCATTTGAGACTTTACTTAAAATAAGTTCTACAAGTATAAAAAACCAAGTATCAAAAGGGCAAATTTAATTTAATTTTAATTAAAGTTGTCAATGACCCTAAACAACTGGCTTTATAGCAAAAAGGGACCAAATGTGATGGTGTTGTTCATCGTCAATTAAAGTAATTTCTCAAAAAATTTTATGTAACCAATTATTTGTATAGTTTGTTGAGTCAAATGCTAAACTAAAGGCTAAAAGTAATTGTACACTAGGTAAAGGCGGGTTTTTACTACACACGTTCACGCAAATCCTTTGCTGTGATTGGTTGGTTGGGTTCAGTAGTTCAGTTACCACATGAACCACTTTACCATGTTGTTAGACATAGCTGAACATTTTACGTGTACACGGCACACGCGTACTGTGGAAATCCACCAATAGACTGCGTGCGTGAGATCGAAAACCACGTGGACTAGTGGTTAAATCTTGTACTAGTGCAGGGGAAAAAATTCAAGTTTTTTATTACGTTAGATGGGAAAATGTGTGAAAATGTGTGAATAACTGTAAAATATTTTTTAACTCCCGATGAATATGCATTTATTAAAAAGTAGTCACATTTGAAAATTATTAAATTAATGAATTAATACATATTGAAAATGTTTTTAATCATCTGCTTAATCAACAAATTTAATTATAGCTTCTGAATTCCAAACAAATTGTTTTCTTTAAAATTAGATTATATTCAAACTAAAGAAAGTTCAAAGTTCAAACTTCAAATTTTCTTAATTATTTCAAGAATAAAAATAAATTATGAGTAATTTAATAATTAAGTATGGCTTTCAATGCATAAATTCACATTTTGAATTCTCTAATAACAAAGGTTTAAAGTTGTATGAAAGCAATCATGTCTTGGATGTACAGGAGTTTAGACCTATTGAAGGATTTTGTTTAATAACTGGTTTTGTTGTCAGGCAGACAAGCATTTCTTTAGAACCACATAAAGTACAGCTCGAGGTAAAATGTATATCCATGATTTATATTCATGTATGACATACATATATTATGTACCTATGTATTATTTTCTACAATAACTGTTTTCTCAAATAATAGCACTTAATAGGTACTATAACAAATTCTCTTGTTTTCTAATAGTTAGATAGTACTAGAACTAGTAGAACTATTAGAAATACTGTGTGCCAATGTCCAGCTGGGGCTGGATCCAAATGTAAACACATAGCTGCTCTTATTATATATGTTAATTCTGAAGAAGGAACTTCAAAAACTGATGAGCCACAGCAATGGGGAAGACCCGCAAAGTATGATGAACTTTTATATAAAAAAGGCAAAAAAATATCAGATCTTTTCCCTCAAAAACAATTAAATAATGACGTTCCTATTCTGAGCCATAATGATTTCATTCAAAATCACAATATACTTTCATTGCCATGTAGTTTAAGTTATAATTTGTGTTCAGGGAAACGCTCTGAAATTGATAGACAATGCTCTAATATCTTAAATAATATTATAGATCATGTCGAGCAAAGCTTAAAATATGAAAGTAACAGTGATTTTTTATCCAATATTATCATCAAGCAAGTTCAATCAGATTTTGAAAAATTCTATTCTGCATTTCCACTAACATTAACTGAGCATACTTACTTCTTTGAGAATATTTATGTTAATGAAACAATGATAAAATCGATTTTTAACCAAACATTAGGTCAGTCCCTTGATTTATCTTGGAATCAAAACCGAAAGATGCGCATATCAGCAAGTTTAAAAGCACACAAAATAAAAACACTAAGGAATAAGTCTGAAGAATGTCAAAATAAATTAGCAATATCTTTATTAAATGAAACTGCAATTGTAGGAAAAGGAGCCAGTAATATACAATATGGATTAAAAACTGAATACAAGGCATTTAATGCGTTGTGAAATGTACAACATTGATGTAATTAAAAGTGGGTTGGTTGTCCATATTTGTAGACCCTGGATTAGTGCCAGCCCTGATGGTTTAATATTAATAAATGGAAAAATTTCTTCAGTTTTAGAAATTAAATGTCCCAGCTCATGCAAACAAAAATCTATTATTGACCAAACAGGAAAATCAAACTAGAGACTTAAGTTATATAGAAGTTAAAAATGGCGAAGTTGGATTAAAATATAATCATATATTATACACAAATACAAATGTTACTGTATTGTACAGGTTTAAATGATTGTAACTTATTTATCTTTAATGAAATTCAGCCTTTGTTATTAATAATTAAAAAAGACTTAACCTTTATAGAAAATATTATTCCAAAACTGAATAAATTTTACTTTTCTTTTTACTTACCAAATTTATGTAAACAATCAAATAAATTATAATATTTAGTAATAAGTAATTTATTAAGTAATAATAACAATCAACAAAATATATAATACATGTTATGTTTAAAATATTTTATCAAAACTAATTATACTGCTTTATAATTAGTGAACTTAAATTTACCAATACACAACAAATGAGTAATAAGTTATCGATATATTGTAAAAGATCAGTTGTTATTTTATTCAAAACATTAAAATATTTTAATCTTGCAAAAAGTCGTTCTATGTGTATTCTGACACTAGCAATATTATATGTTTTTATTACTTCTTCTTCAGAAAATCTACCATTATGAAGTATTGGGGGCATAACTAATATACTATTATGACCTTCAACACCTGGTTTTATTCCAGGAAAACCTTTATCGACAAGAACTTGGTCTCCAGGTTCAAGTTTATTTAAAAATCCGGAATCATTAGTGATAAAACTATCACTAGACCTACCTCCATACGCTTTAAATAGAAAACTAACCATCCCATTTGGTGTAATTGCAACTAATACTTTGATTGTATACCTAACTACCTTTGTATTGGGAGTACAAGCAAACTCTTTGTTGAACTGTTTGAGGTTGCTCAACTCTTACTTTTGTGCAATCAATGATACACCTACAATGAGGGTAATGTTTTTTAAAAACTTCTGGTAACGTATCTACAATAATTGTTTTACTTGGCCAGAAAATTTAATTATTTGTTTTATGACTTAAAATCAGTAAACATTCTGAAAATACTCCACTGATGGTAGATACTGATAATATATCACAGAATAACCAGAAGGCTCACTTAATGAGAACTCGAAAATTAGTGAAAAATGTTTGGGATATCAGTGTAGCCAGGATTCGAAAATAATTGAAAATTCTCTTTTGCTGCTGAAACTGAATCTACACGATTTTGATGTTATCACTATACATAAGCACGTGTAAATATTGACATTACGATTTTGAACGTACATAAACAATCAGCATTCAGCATAATTTTTAATTTTTGTCATTTTGTTTTGAACTCAAAGCCTTTAGGCCAGGCAAAGAAGAAAAAATGGCGGAAAAAAATCCCAACCAAGATTTTTTTTTTTTAAGTTTTAATAATATATGCCCTATAACATACTAAAAGTCCCCATTTATCGGACTGGAGCTTTTTTTTTTATAAGCTCATGAAAGTTTAAAAATATGAGCTTTTTTGAATATCTCAAAAAATATTACAAATATCAAAAAAAGTTTCAAATAAAAGTTATTTATTAGACAATTTACAAAAAAAAAGTTTACTTATATTTTTTCATTTCAACAAATATTTGGCAAGATATATTTGTATAAAAATTGACAGTAAAAAAAGTATTAATACATTTCTCTCTCTTTCCGTGTTAAATAGGTTTTACACTGTATTGAATATATTTGTGTGTTCTACAAACTATAAACATGAACGATTGAATTATAATAACATAGTAGAAATTGATGTTTTTAAAACTTATTATAGCATACAAATAATTTGTATAATAAAAAAAAAATTATTATAATTTAAAGTTAATTACACTACATTCAGTGCAGGCAGATTATACTTTTATGTTTCGCAATCTCCTTCATCTTCTGCGATTCCATCTAATAATTCTGAAAGTGTACAATCTTCTGTACAATCAACCTCTATTTCTATAGAATTAGTGCACCATTGGCCTTTGCAATGTCCACATATAATTGAGCACTTAAGACCTGCTTTTCGACAACCACAGTTTTACCACAACCTTTTTTACAACTACATGATATACATTTAAGTAACTGATCGGGTGCTGGAGCTTTTAGTGTAGTAACTGGTAACAAAATATTATTTTGAAATGTCCATCCCCAATCCTCCGGGTTTTTTATATGACCTAGCCACAGCTGCACTTGCAAGTAAACTCTATAAGAATATTGTCTGACAGCTTCTTCTGTTGGAGGAAGTGACGCAAGATTAATTTTGTTTTTTGTAGCACATTTTTTAAACAGTTTATAACGTTGTTGATTCAAAGACATCTCATTTTCTGATGCACCATATAAATATAAAAAACATTTAACACCATTTGTTGCTATTTCTTCATGAGATGAATTAGGATTATTAAAAATTGAAATGATTGAGTTTATATCCTTCTGTTTATCTAGTATTTGTACGCATTTTTTTTTTCCTTTTTGGAATAAAGCTGACGTTGTATCACAACCACTTAGCGCATGATAAAACAATATTTTATTTATCATTGGTTTATCGTGGTTTTGTATGAATTCAGTACTATACATTTTTTTTTCTATTTTTCCTGAGCTAGGTTTTAGAAAATAAATATTATTTTCTCTAGGAGTTAAAGCAATTAGAAGTACTAACAAGTCAATGTCCTCACCAACCAAGATTGTTTTAGGATGATAACTTGATACATTAATTGCAGTGCTAACAATTAATGTATCGGCATCATCATTCGCTATTTTAACAATAAACCCATGATTAATTAATTTTATTTTAAGCATTTCAATAAATCGCATTTTATTATTATCGTTTGATAAAAAGTTCTCTTTTGAAACAGGAACTATCATATGGCTTTCAAAAAACACATCACTACACTTTTTTTTCAACCTTCGGCGTTGACGCTCTGAACTTTTTATACTTTTTGCGTTGTTTTCATAACCATCAAACACAACAATTGCATCAGTACCAAAATGTTTTTCTACATAAGTAATATAAGACTCACAAATTAATTCAAATGTTTGGTTCATTTGCCAAACAACTCTATGTAGGAGAAATCCTCCATCAATAACATATTTTCCGTTAGTTATATTAATATTTTCTAAAGGTATTGGTTGTAAGATATCATACAATGCTGATTTTTTGGTTTTTCGTAGACCTTGTTCATCAAATAATGCTAACGGGAAGGGTGCAAGCTCAAATTGAAGGTATGATACAAGTTCATCATCATTTTTTTTTAAGATTGCAATTCGTTGAAACAGTAGTAACGGGTTAATTTTAATTATTTCCTCATTAATCTTAACACCAGAAGTTATTGAAGCTAGAGTTGTAACTTTACTTGACCTCTTCAGTTTTATATCATGGAAGTTATTACCCACCATTGAGTTTACTAGATCAAGACCAACTTCATATGCTTTGTGACAATTAACATTATCGTCACCAGAAATTCCACTAGCGATTGACATAACACAGTTGGTATTTTGAAAAGGATAATTAAACGAAAACCATTGAGAAATTTTTTCAACATCACTGTCATCTCTGGATATTCTAGAATCCCGTAGCTCAACATGCCGTTCGCTTACATTGGAAGTAAGATTTACGAACTGTTCAATATTGGTACAAATATTATTTAAAACAGGCATGCCCAAAATCCATTTAGTCTTAACACTATCCGTCATACCTCTACCATGAGTAAGACCACCAACCGTTTTCATCGTCCTCATAAGAGTTTGTTCGATCGTCATGTCAGTCCATAAACCAGACCAAGTTTTATCTGTGCGGCGGATAGTAAAGTAACCTTTAGTTACAAATTTTGAATACTCGTCAGCATTCATTTTTTGTTCTAATGTTAACATTTCTTGTAGATACAAATAGGTTGCCTTAGCGTACGGGATATGACCAGATGCTTGAAAATAAGGTAGCATTTCCCTACAACAAGATAAATGTAAATACCAGTCACCTAATCTTTCAGCTTGAATAAATTTTTTCATTAATGTAACCATTTCAAAATACTGTACCCATAATTCAGCTGTTGGCCCCAGATTTTTAATTGAATTTATTTCGGTTATAAACTTATTAGTCATTAAATTAAAATTTGGATCTTGGTTTACAACTTCCATACTTGTTGGTTGCTCAAAGTATACACTGAAATATTCGTTGGCTTTAACACGTTCATCTTCAGTTAATTTAATACTCTCATTTAGCGGCCTACCTCTTTTTAAATTGCCACTGGAGGTTGATTTGAAAAAATTAACAAAACAGTGTTTGTGATAAATAACATCAGCTGCTACAACATCAATGACATTAGCTAAACGTTTTTCAACCTCTTTACCCCATACATCATTTCGTTTTTTTGCTTGTTCAACTATAGAATGACCTACGTTTAAAGTACTTACTGTACATACAATCTGTCTATTCTCAACAGGCTTTTTCTTTTGAATATCCGAAAAATTGTCTGGTATAATTTCAAAACAAAAAAGACACTTACATTTTAGTTGAAGCGACTGATGAGATGACCGTACTTTATTTTTGATAGGTGTAGGAGGCGCTGACTTATTAGACGCAGTTGAAGCACTAGCTTGTTTTAAGTCACTTACGATGCTACTTTTACGCGTGTACGATTTTCTACATTCAATATGTACCATTATCGTACCACTGACATTATTAAACTTATTGTCATCACGCATTTGACTAGCTTTTACGAGACTTATTAAACCCTTTTGTTTAACTTCAACAAAGTTACCTTGAGTCTTCTTACAAATATAACACTTTATTAATGACATTTTTTGTAATATTATAATTATAAAATAAAAAATTGAACTAATAATGTTGAAACAACGTAATATTCACTAAATCGCACAAGACGTTAAGATTGTCAACTGACTCGTTACGACTACGATACGTACACTACTGCCATCAGTACCTACCATCCGTATATGACGGGAAACTATTGTAAGAATAGATTACAATATAACAATATTATTTGGCACAAAACTAGTTTCTTATCGCTTATAAATACTATGAGTTTATGACGTGCCGTACAGAAGTTCAGATAAAAGTATGTACATCGCGAATTCGCGACTGACCAATTACCTATTCTTTAGCTTATTTACTATTTTTATTTGTAGTATGTTTTGTTATGTTATTATAATTGAATCGTTCACCTTTAGTTTGTAGAACACATAAATATATTTAATACAGTGTAAAAAAAATTTAACACGGAAAGAGAGAGAAATGTATTAATAATTTTTTAACTGTCAATATTTATACAAATATATCTTTCCAAATATGTGTTGAAATGAAAAAATATAAGTAATCTTTTTTTTTGTAAATTGTCTAATAAATAACTTTTATTTGAAACTTTTTTTGATATTTGTAATATTTTTTGAGATATTTAAAAAAGCTCATATTTTTAAACTTTCATGAGCTTATAAAAAAAAAAGCTCCAGTCCAATCAATGGGGACTTTGAGTATGTTATAGGGCATATTTTATTAAAACTTTAAAAAAAAAAATCTTGGTTGGGATTTTTTTCCGCTATTTTCAAAAATGTTGTCTCTATTGCCTGGCCTACTTACCAATTTGAATAATGTATTCGGGCGGCCATACATGTTCGTTGGCGAATTGCACCAGCGCTGTTTTTGGGAAAAAACATATTGAAACGAAGTTTCATAGATTTCCCAAAGATCACGCAAGGTAAGAAATATCAAAAATTTACCCACCTATTTCTTGTTATTTAAATCTTAATTGTATTTAGTCATTATATAATTATATGTTAGGTAATAATCAATGTCTATCAAATTAATTTTTGTTTATTTTCTATCGACTATACATTACAAAAAATTGTAGTAGTACCTACGAAATGTTTAATAATTTTAGATGTGCTGCCTGGGTTGAAAATTGTAAACCAATCAATTTACCAACCATTGACCCTGATGTTTTGAATAGAAATCATAGATTGTGTTCACTTCATTTTGAAGACAAGATGTACCTGAATAATGAAAAAAATAGATTGTCAAATCATGCTATACCAACATTATTTAACAGTAAGTTGAATGTGTAAATAAAATGTCTTCATTAGTAACTATAGTAAAAAATTATTTTGTTCTTTTACCTAGGTAACATTATCCGTACAGAAGACCAATCTTCACAACATGGTAATATATTTCATCCATATCTTTAGATGATAACACCCTAATTGAAAGTGTTATAATTGACAATCCACCAAGATGTTCAACTCCTAGTATGTTGATTACAAATAGATTTTTTTGTTCGGTATGATCTTTTATTCTTAATTTTGTTTTTAGTTTCATCTACATCATTTTCAAGTTGTACATCAGTCGACACGTGTTCCATAAGTATTCAAACTCCCAACTCATTAACTGCCAAAACTCCAAGGAAACGAGTACTTCAACAAATCAATAAAAATTGGTACTGTTAACTACAGGAAATTAAATATTCCAGAGAGGAACGCCTATACATATGTGTGTGGATACCTTATGAAGAAATGTCTAGAGAAATTTTGCGTAGCTTTAATTCAATATATGGATTAGTCTGTTATAATCTTGGGGCTTATGTTTATCAAATCTACTTGTATTTTTTAAAACTTTTAACAGATATTCATGTTAAGCACACAAATACTTCCCCAACATTTTTTGAGAAGTGTTTTTTAAATATTTAAAATATTTTTTTGTGCATATTATTCCAGAATACTAAATTTGTTTTCTCTTTTTCGATATTTTTATTTACACTTCAAGAAATAGTGACTCTGTTACACAATTTAAAAATATTTTACTGTGTACATCACAAAGACAAGGAGGAAATACATTATTTTTAAAATAAATACAAATTTTGGTCTGTGGCAGGAGTATTACCTCATTTATTATAATGTTCTTCACAAATTCAATACACAAAAGATAAATAAATAAAAAAAATTATAGGTAGAGAAGATTAAAATCAGATTCCGTAAAAGAAGCCCGATTTTTAATTTTTAAATTTTACGTCCAAAAAATAATTCGAAAAGCTAACTAAATGAGCATGGTTTAACATGAAATAGTATACTAAGTTTTACAGATATAAAAAATCGGATATCTTACAGAATCAAATATGAAAAATATTTTCTTTATTATTAAATAAATATAAAATAATTGGTACAAAAATAAATTATGAAGATTAAATAAAAAAGTTTAATAAATAAAAAAATTCACACTCGGCATACCGCGTGCGTTGAGCAATGAGCAGCAAAACAATAACAGTAATTCGGTACTATATATTTAAATATATATTATATTACTATATATTTAAATATATATTTATATAATCTGTGGTACAACGGCTGAACAGTGTCAAAAAAGTCAGTGATGTGTAGTTAATAAACAATAATTTCTTATAAAGCCTTACTTTCCCTATCCGTGGTGACACTGATTTGAGGTAGGTTTTGATTTTTCGCATTTTTGAGAATTACATGGGCCGAATAGGGAGTGCACCATCTGGTTTTATATAATCTGTGATATTAGTATAAGGTCTATGCACCGCACGCAGAGATGTGGGTCGTTCTCCGACAAACATACATTTGATAGCATGATACCATAATATAACCTCAAATATTCTCTATTACCAACATCATTTTTATTAAATTAGCGTTAGGGAAATTTTGTACTAAAAAGTAAACAAATTTGTAATCTGAATCGTTAAAACTTAAAAGCTCAATTTTAAGAATAAAACCGCTTAAAAAAATCTTTGAAATTAATGCCATCTAAATCCAACAATATTATAATGCTCTATTATTTTTACTTTTGTCATTATTGTAGACTCTACAAACTTAAATGTTGTAGTAGATATATCTTTATTATAAATAAAATGTAAATACCATGGCTAAATACATTTATAATATGAATAAAATGTAAATACTATGGCTAAATGCATTTATAATATAAATAAAATTCAAATACATAATATATTATTATTTATTATTTTTGTTTGTGTATTAATGAACATCAGATGAGGAAACCACAGGGCTGGAAGTTGTTTAATGTATAATTATATTTTATTATCAAATATAATAAAATAATAAAAATATACTGTTATGAAAAAATGTAGTTGTTTATCCAATTCCTCATTGAAACGCCACCAATATAGTTTAAGTCTATCTGGTCTTTATTAATGTTCGTAATATTCTTTTAAATTTATTTTACTATTATTTATAGAACTATAATAATTGTTGAACCAACTAAATTTGTTTGCATTTGTTTATAGTTATGAATTTATACTTCAGTAGTTTAAAATATAAAGTGTATTAATTGTATTTGTTTAATTTATATATTACGTTTAAATAATTAAAACGATTTGACATTTTTTTTTTCATGGTTGGTCACTCTGGCTGTCGGAGAAAAAATCGGTTGTTATCATTTGTCGGAGAACGGCCCTCGGCCGCCGCTAATTAATATTTATATGTCTATGCCGTCCATGGTATAAGCCATAAGGTCACGAATAGTTATTATCAGTACCTATTATTTTGTTATTGCGAAAGCTGCCGATAAGGGCCATAAAATTTTGTATAATCGTTGTTATGTTATCTGCTTTTACGTCTACAATATAATATTGCGCTGCTGCTCACAATCAGAAATCGGTGTTGGATGTCTCAAACTCAGAATTAGCGATAACAACTACGACTAACGAATAAGTAATTACTTAAGTAATAAATAACTCAACTAATTTTTATAATAAAATAATTAATAATATATTTATAGTCATATAATATACTGGAATATTATTAGTTGTTCGAATTTAATTTTTAAAATTAATAACAGAATACCTCCAAACTTTTGCAAGTGTACTTACACAATATTGAAAGTGACTGCCACATCCACGCCCGTCCTTGTTTAAAAGTCGCTGCGAACAAATATTGGATAATCATAATATTAACATAGTTACATTTTTATAGACGTTCACATTCTCCGGTATTGACATCAGCCAGTCGTCATTGATAATATTGCCCTATCGTATACAGCAAGTGTGTTAACTGACTGCTATTGTACGTCATGGACACTGGAGGCATAGAGTTTTTGTCACAAATTCAAGAAGGACAACTGTACAAGTACACAAACGTAGTCAAAGGCTGGCAACATAGGTGGTTCATAGTGGACCCAAGAGAAGGAACACTAAGCTATTTTTTGGTAAACTACATAGCCATACATATTATTATGTTATATCGTTACACTTTTGATAGTGTTATACTCAAGTACATAGTTTCCAATCTAGATTTTTATATTTTCATATTATAGACTTGGATTTCTTGGTCAATAGTTATAAAAAAAATTTTTAGGAGATGAATTCTCTGATATTGCATTGCATTCAATTATCCATCTGAATGTATTTCTTTCAACATTTAGAACCATTTGATTTTTTTACTATTCAAACTCATGTAAATTTACTCAATTTTTAAATAATGTAGTTCAGTTAAAAACCATAATTTACTTTATGAATTAACTAATGGCCCCTCTTAAACACAATTTAAAGATTGTTGGCCAGTAATTGGTTTACAAAATGATGATTAATCATTTACTTTACTGTCACTAATGTTAGTACTTTAAAAATTATTTGTGTTGTATCGATAAAAAATTCAAACAAAAATTGTGTCTATTTAATTTAGAATTATTCTATTATTTGATACACAAATACTTCTAAAAACTCCAATAAATTATTAAAAAAATGAATATCAATACCTATAGGTTGTCATTAATACATTTGATTACCACTAAGTATAAGACTAAATTTAAGAAGCAACTTTGTTTTTAAAAACCTTTAATACCTTTTAAACACCTATAATTTGTCTAAGTAGGTAACTAAACTAAACACTAAGCTATGCTATGATTATTCATTATAGATTTTAAATTTTAAATATCACCCAGATCCTAATTTGGTAAATTTAATTTAATACCTGTTTCAGAAAGCATGGTGGTTATGGTATATATAAGTGTATAACTAAGTAAAACTATTAATATTATATAATATTACTTATAGAAATGAATTTAAACAATTTGTTACCATTTAAATTGTATGTATACAATATTAATTTATTATTAAGCCCTAGGCCCTAGCCCCCCCCTCCCCAACACATATTTCTCATATTACATATTAAATAACAAATAAATAATATCTAAACTTCTTTTCACATTGTCCCTTTATATATTAAATAATCAATAATTTATTAATTACATTGATTATATTATAATATATACTATTATGACAATATTTTTAAATTAAGAATAACATATATTATAATTATATTTGTGTTGTAAAAAAATTGTTGCCCCCCCCCCCCCCACAGATCTTTTCTCAGGATCCGTGCCTGATTGGTCTATACAATTTGTATTATAAAACGCCTACTTAAAATAACTTACCTACTAGTAGTAATGTAGTATACTAGTATAAAATCACTCATAGAAAGGCTTATACTCATCTACATAAATATTAAATAAAAAATAATGGTTAAAAACTTTATAATGGTATGACTACAAATCCCTATTTTTACTTTGAATTTAAATGTCATTCTGAACTACAAGACCAACATTTTTATTAGTTATTATTTAAATTGATTGATAATAGTATTATATTAAATTTCTTTCAAACAAAATATGGTATGACTATTTTATATTTCATATCAATATTTATGCTATATGATAACTAATTTACTGCAAAACAATTGAATACTTTTGCTAATACATTCAACAAAATGTAAATTCAACCTTAATAAATTATAAAAATAATAATATAGTAGAAAACTAATAATATATTTTTGATCCAACAAACCATATATAATTAATTATATTACTAATATAAACTATTACTATTAAAAATTATGTTGTCTTATTATGCAGAGTGAAAATGATACAAAGCAACAACCACGGGGATTTATTTTTTTGGAATCTGCTGTTGTATCTCCAAGTGATGAGGATTCAAATACATTTTCTGTGAACTCTTGGAATGGTGAATGTTATAAGTTAAGAGCTGTTGATGCACGAGCTAGACAAGATTGGGTGAATCGTTTAAGAGCTGCTGCAGAGTATCATTCCCAAGTATATATTAGATAAACTTTATTATAATTTATTTGGATCAATGCAGTAACTGCTTTCTTATTTATAGAAAAATGTACAAAAATATTCACAAACGAATAATGTTTATGATTTTTGCCCAAGTGGCGTTAAAAGATCATTGGCCAACGCACGGCAATATTTGTCTCAAGCTGAAAACAATTTTATCGACATGGCTCGAGTTATAGAGAAATTACCATCTCAAGGTGAGTTTTTGCAGTTAAAATCTAATGTATAATTTAGTTATCATAGTTAAATTTTTTTACATATACATTGTAAGAGATTTTCCTTAAATTTAAGAATTCAAAGTAAATTTTTAAGTTTATTATTATTATTATTTTTAGGTTTTTGTTGTAATTTACCTGTAAAAAATATGCACACATGTCATACTACACACCTTTTAACAGAAATATGCATTATAATGCTTATCAAACATCTAATTGATGAGTTGTAACCTATAACTCCGATAAACAAATTTTAATTTTACCATGTACCATTTATTCATTTCATATTTGTTTTTGACTTAATATATGTATAATATATATATAGGCGTATATTGCCTATAAAGTGCAGGTTTGCCAAATAATGCATCTAAGTATAATTTAATGATATAATTAATCCTTTTAATGTTCTACACTTACTATTAAGTTCCAGTATTTTCATTTGCCGATGAACATTCAGTTTTAGAAAACCCTGGTTTGCATTATTTTCAACTTAGACAATTTGGTCATAATGATATTAAAATTTAAATTTAAAAAAATAGATTTCAGAGCCTAATTACCTTTGAAATAGTTAATAAAAAAAAGTATAACAAATAAACATAAATAAAAAGAAAAGAAAAGTTAATATAAATATAAAAGTATTTTTAATGGAACAATATTTTGGTGTTAAGTTGAATTATAAATACATGATATGTAGTCAAATTAAAAAAAAAGATAAAAAATGTTATGATAAAAATATTATAAATAGTTAAGTCGTGTCAATAGTATAATTAGTCAGACAATGATATATTTAAATAAATAATTTATATTTTTACAGTCTGATTTTAATAACTCATTGTTTTTATAAACTCAAAATTAGATATTTTGTAGTCTTAAACATTATTTTAGATTTTTAGTGTTTCAATTTGAATTGGTAGATATTTCTGTTTATATATTTGTTCAATTGTTTTCCAAAGAGTAGAAAATATTTAATTGTATTTTCATTTGAGAATCTGTTTGGCATTGTTTTAAAATTTCTAAAAAATGAAAATATTTTTGTATGAGAAGTATAAAACAATTAACTGAATTTGGCATGAAAAATTTCACTTGCATTAGTAGTTAAGAGGACGCCACACCCGTATGTGTTGCCTCCGTCTTACAAACGTATAACATAGCAAAATCTGTTTAGCGCGGGACAACTTTTCTCCCTCAATATTTATAATGGAATTTTCAAAATTTCATAACGCATAGGTAAGAACTTTATCTGTGTCATAGCGTCGTTATTTTTTTGATAGTACAAACCAATAATTTTAAGTAATTTAATGAAAAAATAAAAAATAAATGTATTTTCTTAAGCTTATAACTTTAATTGTATTTATGTTTTTAAAAAAATAACGACGCTATGACACAGATAAAGTTCTTACCTATGCGTTGTGGAATTTTGGTAATTCTACTATAAATACAAAGGGAGTAAAGTTGTCCCGCGCTAAACAGATTTTGCGATGTTATAAGTTTGTAAGACGGAGACAACACATGCGGGTGTGGCGTTCTCTTAATTACAAACTAGAACTACTATTAGTAGCCTATATTTCAAATAAAAAACATAATCGCTATCAATAAAAGTCCACTCAAAACATTTGAACTATCTTTGCGATATTGCAATTTATTGACTTTCTCATCTGTAATGAACTATAAAGTTCCATTTACACCAAATATTTAAGAGCTGTGATTGCGTACTCTCTACATCTACTATCCAGATTTAACCTTAATATTTCTTACCTTCATTAATTGAAATCGGTATATGAATAAAGATTTTGTCACTTTGGGCTACAATTGAGGGACTCTCAAAATTATTTTAAATGTTATTAGAAATAAAATACTTTCTGCACTGTTAGAACATAACATATTAAACATTGATATCCCATGAAGTTGTAAATACTATTTATGAAGAAATAAATAAATTTGTTTCGTAACCAATAATATATATATTATGTAGATTGAATAACTTGGTATTTTATTGTACTTGGTAGAACATTTATTTAATTTAGAAACATTTGTATGATAAAATAACATGTAATATTATAGATTTATATTTATTATCAAATCTAATGAATACTTTTTATATCAAGTTGAATTTAAGAATTTACAGAGTAGTATATAACATACAAAAATATGGTATATTTATAATAATTGATTAAGAAATACACATTAATATTGTACATTTTAACATCAAAATAAATTTTGTTTTATCCTTAAATTATAATAATATTAATATGTTTTTATTTTTAACTATAGGTCCACGTTTAAGGAATACTGATCCAGATTTATTAATAATAAAAGCAACATCACAGTCAATGATGTGTGCATTAGAAAACTGTTATAAGATTCTACAACATTCGAGCATAGAACAACCAATCATTCGAACTTATTCATTTTTGAATTCAAAACAGTCTTCCTCAACTACACATTCAAAAAGAAAATCACATACAACAAGTACTTAACTAATAAATAATAGATTAACATAATGTTTCTCTCTTATTTTTATATCATGATATATGTTTATTCCATTGATAAAATTTATAATAGTTATTTAAAATAGTATTGAATTTTTAAAAATGTATTATTACTTATGGATATATTATTTTATTTTTATGTGCCTAAATTGTATTAACTATTGTTTATCAAATGTAATTGTCAACAAATTTTTCATAAGTCTTTTTAATCTTAGAAAAAGAAGATATAAGAGTCTACTCTATTTCATTTAACAATGAACCACTCAACTGACCTATAAAAGTACACGTAGTTCTCGCTTAAGGGTCAGACAAGTGGGTAGATCAGTACGCGTGCGCAAAAGTGGTTCATTCTTAAATAGAATATAGTTACTGAAATCTCAATAAAATGAATCAAATGAAAGTCTTTAATTAAAATAAATCTAATTATACGTTAATAGTATATTATTAAGAATTATAAAGATAGACTTAATTGGTTGTTTCATTTTGTACACTACATTCCAATATTTCATACTAAACAGTTTTATTAAGTATTTACAATTTTACTGTATGATCCTATGATTTTATGTTTTTATACTTTCAGTGATATCATTAATTTTAAGGCTTCTCACTATATTTTTTTCTTAAATCAACCTTTTATTTATATTATTTTAACCCTCTAAGATAGCGAAGAAGTACTTATTGATTTAAAAATTATAGTTTTTTTTTTTTTTTAAACTTATAGTTAACTATAAACTATTTTATGTAGCACATAATTTTATTGATCATAAATATAGGATTAGTACTTGTATAACAATTTTTATAACTTTAAAGAAATATTAAAATCACAGTATATTAATTATTAAATAGTAAAAACTATAGTTTTTACCAAATAAGAGCGCATCACATTGACGTATCCAAATGACTCCTGGACCTCCCTACCGATTTTTGTGCACCATCATATGCATTCTTATTTGGTACAGACTATAAAATAATGTGATCACAAAATTAATATTGGTTTATATAATTTTATATATTATATTATATATTATAATTTAAAATGGAAAATTAACTATACCATAAACGTATAAATAAGATGTTATTATTTAGAAAATATGGCCTGAAATCAATTCACTAAATTTTTATTGGTTTTATAAATAAAAACACCAATGAATATTTACGATTCATGGAATATAATTAAAATGTTAATTTCTTATATAACCTAGTTTAACCTAATTCAACCAAACCCTAGTTTTTACCTAATACTGTTGAGACTATGTTATAAAACTTGATATATGTACCGGACAATGTATATACTGGTTGGTCAATATGGTCCTGCCCAGAGAATTTGAATTCCAGATCCAAACAAAATATTTATATTAAATTTATTATTACTAATAATTATATTAATGGACAAAATTACAGTACTATTAGTATTTATTAATTAAACTCTGAATATTTTAAAGTAATGTTAGTGACGATAATTATACATCTAATATTGATAGCATAAAATACAAAATAATTAATTTTATTATATACAGATAAATTAGAATTTTGTTATTTGTTATTTGTTTGTATGTGATTTACTAGAAATTAGAATACTACTCATAATATTCCAAAATCTGTTTGACTTCCTATTATTGTATTCAATCTTTTTGCAAACTGTGTACAAGTAGTTCATTAATCATTTATCAATATTAAATATAATATAACTAATATCAGTATTATAATAAATTGTTTTAAAATATTCTTAATATAATAATTATGTAAATTAAATTAATTTCAATAAATATTATATTGATTTTTTTTTTTATCAACATATATAATATTATATAGGTACATTTACATACATATACACACAGATATTAAATCCAATACTAATGATTTTTTATTACTCTTCCATAAATACTCAACTGTTACTGTCATTAAAGAATACAAATATTCTATATTATTTTTCATTTTTTTCTACTAGATACCTACAAAATATTGTGGTTATTATTTATTAATTTGTTTCAACCATTTATTAGGTAACTGGTTAATATACTTGGGTGATTGTTATTCTGAGGTACTTTATTCAGTCCTGGAAAATTAGCATTTCCAAACTTCCAGTTAATTTTTACTTTCTGTATTTTTCAATGGGAGTGGCAGGATAATTAATATTACTAGGAACTACATCTTTTTTTTTTAACTTATGTGTCTGGTTTTTAAGCAAAAACGTTTGGATTAAAATGTGCATTACACAGTCTGCTATATTTAGTTACTGTAAAAATTTCCCTTAACAACTTATCAATAGTTGGCAATCTTGTTTATTATATATGTATATCAGTGCATATAAATAATAAATTTAATACAAAGATTGGCATTAATGACAATTTGTTTGTTTTTGCAATTAGTATTGCCTGGGCTTTATCAAATTTACCACTTATAAAGTTATAAGTAATAAACTGTATTTTATGTGTGGTTATATACTTTAAAATAACCAAACAATATTTTTACAACCATAATATTGTTAGGAAATAAATATCACATATATTTTTTAGCAGTGCTTGAACTGAAGAGTACCGTGTCCTTTTTTGTTTAAAAAATATTCCTATCTATTCTAGTCAATAAGACATTAAAATATTCAGAAATGCATATTTATTTTTAGTCTTTTGTATCCTCCTAATTTTCTCCCAATTCAATCACTGTCATTAATCTAAATAATTGAATATAATGTAACGACAGTTGAATAATTATGTTGTAAAAATTGATCAATATTTAATTTCTTTGAATAATAAGTTCAAATTTTCACTTTAATCTAAAAACTAAACCAAGATTGAATATTTACATACATGTTGTAATTTATGTTTCTATGATAGGGATGAAATATAACTATTTCACAGATATAGCCATGAACAATTTTAATAACATTCTAATATTCTTAATTTAAATTTTTTTGTAATTTTTGGTCTTCAGAAATTTTCAACAATGGACCTTTTATACTTAAAACACAAAGTTAAATAACTCAAAAACTACTCATTAAAATTTTTATTTCAATACATCAAAATTCTCAAAAAAATTGTAAGCTAAATAATTTCTAGTAAAAACTCGCGGTTCTCATTTGAAAAACAAAAGTTTGTATCGCCACAGGACACTCTTTAAGTGGTACAAAAAAACTCAAGAATTTGAAAATATGATCTTTGAGTAGGTACCTATATTTAAAGATTCCAAAAATCAGATTTTGAATAACTTCATTATTGAAGAAAAAGGGGGAGTAAACATGCTTAGTGAATCACTGTATAACATTAATGAATAAAATTTGATTTAGTACCTTATATTGATAGTTAATTTATGTGTCACTGAAAAGTAAAAAAATTAGGATAAAAAAAAATATTCAAATTTAAATATTATCATTTTTATTTATTTACATAATTTTGTCAAACAAAACCACATGTCTTGAATGAAATTTCCGTTTTGTCTCCGCTGTTTTCTTTTGCAATGTTTATGAATACAGCAAATTCTTGTTTGCGTTGCTTTATTTTCAAATCCAGGAGACTATCGAGACAGATGAACATAATAGGTATATTTTATTTTATTTATTTTATTTTATTATTTTTATTACCATTTTAACATTATCATTATTAGCTATTTCTGTTTGATCATTTTGATTTTTAAAATTTTTTTCTGGATAGTTCCTTGTTTCTGATATTTGTTTTTTGATTTCTGGTGTTAGTTTTCTGGTTTCTGGTATTGGTTTTCTGGTTTCTGGTGTTGTTTTTTTGGTTTCTGGTGACTGGCTTCTTGCCTGTTTTGGTTTACTATCCTCATGCAATTTCGGGGGTTCTTGCACATTAGATACCTGTCTGGTTTGATTCACATCAATTGGCTTTCTCTTATAGCTGAATTTTTTTGTTTTATGCCTCTTGGCATCACAAGCGTTATAAGACATATTTATGTGATATACATTTTCGTAAAATAAGCAGCGATATGAAATGATTAATATATTTTTCAAAGATAAAAATTTAATAAGTATTTGTTTTAAATATTTCTATGGAAACAAAAACAAAATTATTAAGATTAATATTATATTAATTATTAAAAAAAAAATAATAAGTCTTCCATAAGCTCGAACACCGAAGAAAATGAGCTGTTTTAAGTGGTCTGGGAATTAAGGCGTTGGACCAAATGTCCTTCGACATATGTTATGTAGACTATTTTATTGGCTTTTATTATTTGCTCATAAAATATCTTGTTAATATACAAATAATTATCATTCATTCTTTTAAAGCTAAATTTTCATCGATCTATAATGAGTACATTTCCAATGTTCAACTTGGTACTATGATAAAACATAATTATAATTAACTAGAAATAACAAATAAAACATCGGAATTTATTTGAGTATATATATATAATATGTATTACTCGACTTTGCTGTTTAAAACTACCTACCTAATCATTCTTTTATCCTTCTACTCTTTTTCGTTAGGCTTCTGTTTAAATATTCAATACATTACATATAGGTACACAGTAATTATTATAATGGTTAGGTAATTTTGTTATTTTCCATTTCTTAATTCTCATACATTTTTTACATAGAACACAAAAAACTGAAGACAGATACAACTAAAATGCTTAAAGCTGAAGTAAACCTAATACCATTAAGATTACCGATATCTCACAATATATAGTTGTTCACATAAAAAATTTTCCTATATTTGATTTTAAGATTTGTTTAAAAAAAATATATAGGTATAATATACCAATATAATCTGTAGCTAATGGTAACGATTTAAATTAAACAATGGTTTTTGTGAGCCAAAACTAAGTATTTAACAAAGTATGCAGCAAAAATAAATTTTATTACCACATGATGTATAAATAATAATTGTAATAATTGTGTAAACGTCGAAAATAATTTAAATATTTAAATTTTTCTTAAGTGGATACCTAGGTACTCAAATACGTATTTTAAATACATTTAAAAATATATCTTAATCTAAAATTAAATTCTAACTTACAAAAGTTTAAATATTTTTGTTAAAGGTTTCTACCTTGTGTGGAATATTCTATTTCAGTTCTAATGTATGTTTAAAAAATAAAATTGTATGCATTTCTGACTTAAAATAAATTACAAATTTTTGAAATTTCGAAATTTTGATGACTTCAGTCTGAAATTTTAGATTCTGAACGAAGTGATGAATGTATTGATTTTACAATGATGTGTGTTTTTTTTTTATGTTTGTTTTTCGTCTGTGTACATAACTAGTCGAAATAATGCTTCAATTTAAAACTTTGGGGGTGGTTTCCGATGTAAAAGTAAATATCCTTTGCTATGTACTGACGTCCCGCTAAAACACATAAACCCGCATATACACGTAAGTGTCCTTGGGGCGTACGATTTCTTATGTTAGTGTAGGACCTCAATAGCTGTGTCGAAGGCCGAACTCCTAGACTTCTCGGAAATTCGGCATCGTAAAATTATAAGAAATATTAAATATGAAACCCGAGATGAAATCGTAGTATCGGGTTCGTTAAATTTATTTCTCCGAAATGCTAAATATGAAATCGTAGTATAGACGGGCACATCTAAAGAGAGGAGTAATGTCATCTGGTTATGGAGATTACGTATCGCGAATAACCAGGATATGGACCGACCGGTCGCACGAGCGTGGGAAGCTGCGATATCATAAAATTACACGCGTACGCTTTTGCGCGACTCGGCCATGGACACATATACTTATCTTATCGAAAGGAGAGGAAACGCAGGGAGTAGGACTATCTGGACTATATAGGAGAGCCCCGATTAGACCAAATTCAGACGTGAGCCACCAGAGTTAGAGCAAGCACCTTCACGCCAGACACCAGTCCAATTTAATTATTCGAACTTAGAATATTTTCAATTAAATCATTTTGTGCAGTAAAAGTGTTTTATTTGCATAGTAATCAAATAAATATCTAATAATTAATCACAAGTTGTTATACTTATTACACTCAATCCATCTACCTCCACACCAGTCGTTTGTCCTCCTGTATGCTGGAACGCTACACCTTGGTGCATTATAGAGGTCAAAAGTAAACATTTTCCAACAATTTTCAAAAAAATCGAAAAAAAACAAAAAAAAAATGACAGAAAAACGGGAATTTTTACGCAAAACCAGTTTTCGACCAAATCGATATTTGTATATGGTTGTAGTTCAAAAACTAATAACTGTAAATACTTTAAATTTTCACCAAATGTTAATGTAAGTGATATCTATATACCGTTTAATTTTCAAAAAATTTCGATTTTTTTTTAGTTATTTATAGACCACTGAAATTTTCGATTTTTTTTTAAGTGTCGGTAAAAAAATGTTGGACAACCAAAAAAACATAAAAATTTAATACAAGGTTCCTTATTAGTTGTTCTAATTGTAGCTAAAAAAAAATTAATAATCGTTAGTCACATTTTTTTTTATAAGCGTTTATAGTTCAAATTTTTACGAAATCTGTTGAATATTTGCAAGTAATTTTGAAGTTGAAAAATCATAAAATTTTTTGTGTTTATATCTAAGGATTAAAAATATAACACTAAGTTTTCCATAAGTTTTCCTTCAAATAGCTATAGAGAAAACTCGAAGTCTCGTTATAGGAAAAATTTTAAGTGCGTTTGAATTTTAAATTTTTACGAAATAGCGTAACGAGTTACGATTTATCCTGAAACGATTTTAAATATTTGTTATTATTCAAAAAGTATAAGTCGTAGATACTTGAAAATTTTACCAGTTATTAGGATTGGCATTTTCTTTACATGATTTAATTTTCAAAATATTTTGCCTTTTTTCAGATATTTATAGACGATTGAAATTTTCAATTTGTCTGAAAGTTTTTTTTTGAAGTGTCGATAAAATTTTTATGGCCCTATCAAAATACTTGAAAATTTAATACAAAGTTCCTCATAAGTTATTCTTATAGTGATTATATCTAAGATTTGAGAATTTAATACAAGGCTCATAATATATTTTTACAATAGCAGTTGAAAAATAAAATAAATGTATAGCCACAATTTTTTTTTTTACATGTAGGTATTCAAATTTTAATTTTGACAACATACGTAAAAATCACGAAAATTAGTAAACTATTTTATCCTAGAAATTCATAAAACATTTTCCTTTTATATCTAAGATTTGAAAATTTAATACAAGGCTCCTAAAATATTTTTACAATAGCATTGGAAAAATAAAAGAAATATATATAGTCACAATTTTTTTTATAAGTATTTACAGTTTAAATTTTGACTAAATACATAAAAATTACGGCAATGTTCAAATTATCTTAGATCGAAATTCATAAAAGTTTTTCTTTTTATACCTAAGATTTGAAAATTTAATACAAGATTTCTTACAAATTTGTCAATCTTTATCACAAAAAAAATGTCCACCGGAAATTCAAATTAAATTTTTATTAGCATTTGAATTTCAAATATTGACAAAAATTCGTCAAAACCATGAATATTTGCAAATTATTTTGTAGTTCAAAATTCATAATATTGTTTGTATTTATATCTAAGGTTATAATTAACACCAAGTTTTACATAAGTTTTACTTCAAAAAGCTATAGAGAAAATTTGAAGCGTCATTACCTATAGGAAAAATGTTTTGAGCGTTTGAGTTTTAAATTTTTATGAAATCGCGTAATGATAACGATTTGTTCTCAAACCAGGTATTCGTATATCTATGATAATATAAGGTATTATGAATTATGATAACTACACTAATTGATTAACCATGCCTTATGCAAAATGCGACTTAATTGAAAAATAAAATATTTGTTTCAAAATAGAATATATGACAATATTTAAATATAATATATCCTAGACTGACAAATCATCTCCGTTCAGAATCGTTTTTCGTATACAATGATACCTATCATTGCATTCAAATTTAATCCCATCCATTACAGTAACCTACTGTACAGCAGAGCGACATCCACGACTTACCCGCTTATTTTTTTTTATTACATTCAATATTCATTTATGTGCAACTTTAATCACACATATTATCATATATTAAAGTTATTTTTATCAACCAAAAAATCATTTACCAACAATAATTGAAAAAATTCAATTTTTCATGATTGTAAATAGGGCAAAAAGAGTCAAAATGTTTAGAAAATTGTATCATGTATAGACGTATAGTCAATTTAATAATCTATTTTAAAGTTTTATGGCTGTTTATTTGTGCGTTACACCAAAAATAAATAAAATCGATTTTTTTTCAAAAATTGGGTTTGCTTAAAGATTCCAATTGTTTTCATTTTGTTTTTCTCTATGCTTTCAAAAACTACTGGGAATTTTTAATTTTGACTTTTAAGATAAATGAGAGTCTTCTTCCTTTTATTTTTCTAATTTGTGCAATGTTTACACATTAGTATAATTTTTTTAACTTTTGTCATGTGAAATTTCTTTCTTTTTTTAACTTATATTTATTACAATATTATATTATACATATTTGATAAATAATCGTGATTAGATGTAAATAATGGTAAAATAAATTTTAAAATACTCAAAAATTAGCTTCAAAAAAATTAATATTTAAGTCTTATCTCTAAAAATATTGTTTGAATGCTAATTAAAAATAAATTTCAATTAAGATTAATGACAATACAAAAAAAAAAAAAAAAACAGGGAGTAATAATAAAACTTTTCCAATACAATTTTTCAATTGACACTTAAATGCATATAAGCACTAGTCAGCTAATCCTAAAAATCAAATTTGTATGATCTTTAAACCAAAATTAATATTTTGAGATGTCTAATTGCTGCACTATAAGAAATAAGAAATTATACATTATGATATATATATATATATATATTTCCTATATTCTCATAATGAATAAATTATTTTAGTGGAATAATCAGACATATTTGGAGTTTGGAGATGTCTTGTTGCTGTACTAAAATAAAAACCAGAAACCTCTATTTATATTATGATATCTTTGTATTTAATAATTGGATTTGTCAGGTTGTTGCACAAAATGACACAGTTTTTTTCTTAATAATGTGTAGTCAACAAATAATTTAGACCAAAATATGGTCACGTCTTGTTGTTGCTCCATGGTCTTCAATTTTATTTTTAAATAATGAATGAACTTTTACCGTTCAGTTTTCAGCAATGTTATTCTAATGAAAATAAAGTAAATAAAGTTTTACATGTTTTAAGATAAAAATATAATAATTATTGAATAATAAACTGTAAAAATTTCTCTTTCATAATTTGTAAAGTAAATGTTAGTAATTAGGTTAAAATGTAAACATATTTTAATGAAATTAATGGAAACAATGAAACTTTTAATTTTTAATTTTCAAGTAAACATTTTTCAACAACAAATTTGCTTCTTATAATAATTACATATATTTAAGAAAAACTCTTGTTTGACATTTAACATTAATTAATAATTATGCTGTACATAATTTATTAATGTGTATTTGATTTAATTTATCAAAAAAAAAAAAACTGACAATGATAAATTTTATATTTAATAAACACATATAAATCCAATTAATACATAAAAGCCAACATTTAATTAGATATAATGAACATTAAAAGATGAAGTTCTTAATTTTTATTTTGGGTTAAATTTATAAGATATTATAAATACATTGATCCTTTGTAAAAAAAAAAATTGTTTGAGTAAAAAATGCTACTGATACAATTGTAAGATCAATTGTTACATAATGTGGGTTAAGGTGGTTCTTTATAGTGGATTTTGTTTAAGGGGCAACATTTAGGCTATTTATAATCTTGTTGGCACTGCTCCTGATCATTATGTTAATCATAAATGATTATTAATGTGACTGTGGATTCCACATCGTCCTATATCGCAATGTAAGAAATTGATTGGCTATGTTTTAAAGCACACATACACACATGCACAAGTCAAAAAAGGCACGACAAAATATTATATTTTTTTCTTTTGTGAGTACAATAAGCTAAGCTGGTAAAAATTAATATACTTTTAGAAGTTAAATTTTGATTTTGAAAAATTATTTTAATTCATTAGTTTCTATTCTAAGTTTTTTTTAGGTCATTATTTTACTACGGTTTCAAATGTATTTATTTGATTTTTCAAAATGAATATGTATTAAGCAACAATAAGACAAATAAATTAAGCTTTTCCTACAAAACACCGAAAAGAGGCTAACAAATTCAAATGAGTTGTAAAAATTAAAATTGGATAGAATTCTAAAATATTATATTTATGTTTGCCAGCTTAGTTCCACATTAAAATCAATTATAATAAATATTGTAACTTTGTTTTTATATTTTAAATTTGTCATTCGTTAATGAAAATATTGTATGTTTTTCGATTTCATTATCAAAAACTTAGTTCAGTTCTTAATATTAAATTTTTTTATCTTAACTGCTGCAGTAGTTTTAAACTAAATTAACTTAACTATAATAAAATAATATCTCTAAAAACTCTAATATCTTGATACCAAATTTTTAACATTTTTAACTTAGTATTATCTAACTTAGTTTCAATCCAATAAATAATAATATAAATAAAAAATAATGTTCAGCTATAAGAAACAAACATTTAAATGGATAGTTAAAAATAACTACTTTCAAATTATAAATTTTGTTTTCTTAAATTACATTTAGGTATAGTATAATAGTGTAATATCTTATTTTAAGTATCAAATATTTTTAAAATCAATAAATAATTATAATAGTCTTGCTTTACATTAAAGAATAAATATAAAATATATAATTAATTAAATAATTTTGTGAATGACAACTTATGATTTAAAATGCTAAGAATTACATTTTGAAAAAAAACTTATGTCTAAATAAGTAGTAAATAGTTATGAATGTTGAATTTTTATATTTTATCTCGGAGCATTGCATAGTTTGAATATAACCTATTATTAGCATTACTGCATGTGAGTATGTTTACTTGTGCTTGTTTCATCCAAAGAAGATAATTTATTTGGACTTTGTCTAGGAGATGGACGTTTAGTAACATTGATATTGGACGATCGATAATTTGTTTGTGGAGATAAATGCTGTTGAGCATTTCCTTTTGTTAAATTTGTGTTAGATTGTAATTTCTGTAATAACTGCTGCTGTTGAACATTTGTACCAGTTACATTACTATTACTCCCGGTGTCATTTTGTAGCTGTACTTGCTGCTCTGGCTGTATAATGCTATTCTGAATTAATTGAGAGCTCACTCCAGGTCGTGTAACATGTAATAGGTTTGAAGTTTGCTGCTTGTGAGTAGTTGTGCTAGTTGTTTGTAGATACTGTTGGATTGACATATTAGTTTCTATATGATCATCCAAATGCAACTGCTCTTGAACTGTAGTGGTTTTTATTTGCATATGTTGAATACTTGAATGCATTGTTAAACTACTGTTACCAAAGTTATTTTGTTTTGCTGTTGTTGTTTTTGATTTTGATAGCCCTTGCGGTTTATTTACTTTTTGTGATTTACTCGTACTTGGCAACTGTACATTTGTAAGGTGTAAACTACTTGTCCGAATATTTTGTTGAACAGGCAATAGGTAAGCATTTTGAAGATTATTAGTTATAGACACTGCTGGTATTAATCGTATATTTTCTGATTGATATTGGGAACTTAATTTAGATATTTCATCATCAGTTAAATTAAATGGTGAAGATCTTAAATTCAAATCAAAAAAATTTGGAAATTTTGATTTTTTAAACTGATCATCGATATTTATTTGATAATCAAAATTATAATTAATACTTGGTATTGTAGAACTCGATCCACGCAAAGGTATCATTGAACTTCCATTGTTATCAATAATATGTTGTGGGAAAAATAATTTTGACAGTAGTGAAGGTTCCTTTTGAGATTTTTGTTGTTCACTTTTCATTTGTGAATCTTTCTCTCTGTTTCTCTTAGTTAGTGGTTTAAGACCACCTGATTTATCAGGAATGCCTATTGTATAAACTATATTGTCAATTATTTGTAAGGATATGAGACGATCATATTGAGTTTCAAATCCTTTTACTTTACAGGAGGAATCTACATAATTCCTAGTGAAAAAAAGTTTTAAATAAATATCATATATATATTATGAATTAAAAAAAAAAAATGTTCTTTTTACTTACAGTTTAGTGTCACATTTCAAAACAACACCACTAGTCAATGAAGCTAATAATAAATCTTCAGTTAACCACACTAGATCCGAAAATAACATGTTACCAACTTTAATCCTCCATACTTTTTCAGATGTCGGTAAATCCCAAACAACTATTTCTCCGCTAGCAGCTGAAAATAATATTTTAAATTGATACAATCTAAATTATTTAGGTAAAATATTGTAGAATTAACCAACTTTTACTCAAAATAAAAATAGTGAGAATACATAAAATAATACATTTACAGTTCTTATATGATTTATGTAGCAGTTTTTTTCTATAAAAATTTGTTAGAACCTAAGAAGTAGTTTTAATAGCCTTCCTAAAAACATTGGAGGTAGCAAAATTGCAATTTTGTAAATTTCTTTGTAAAAAAATTTTAAAAAAATGATTAATATTACATGCATGAACAAATTAGACTCTTGCTAACCTAACCGACCTTGTCTTACAAAAAAAATTTTACTTACAAGCAGATGCTAGATAATTAGGATTTTGAGCATTAAATTCTAAACATGTGATATAGTTGGAGTGTCCAGTTAAAACTCTATGACATTCACCAGTTGTTAACTCAAACACTCTAATAGTTTTATCCGATGAACCAGTAGCTAGGAACATTTGATTAGGGTGGAATTTTACAACCTAAAATATAATTTGTAAAAAATATAAATTTCCTATTAACTAATAAAGATTAACTTCATAATCTTACCAAAATATCATCAAGATGACCCGTAAAAAATCTTAACGGACATTTATAGTTCAAAAACCATAAACAACTAGTGCCCTCACTAGATCCTGTGGCCACTTGCAAACTATATGGACAGGCAGCAATACACCATATCCTATGTTCATGTTCACTAAAAAAAAAAAGTTAACGGTTAAAATTCTTTAAGAAGACACTAAGAGAACAGTTTTACAGGGGAAACCAAACAAAATTTAATTTTAAAAGTTTTTAATGGATATTGGACATATATTATATTTTTATTAAATCAACATTACATTATGGAAATTATGCTAATTTAGATATAGTTTTTATTGTAAATTAATGCAGAGAATCATGTCATAAGTTGAACAATAATTTTTATACTTTCTATATAGTTACATAATGATTGTAATATCCAAGTTAGTAATTGTAGGATCCAGTAGTCACAAAAAAATGGCTAGTTTTAAATATTAAAAGTTTAAGAGTCAGCAAATATAATTATGTTTGATTACTAGTATTTAATTGCTTAATAAGAAACTTTAATCATGAAAATAAAATAAATAGGTATTGTTTCTATGTATGTATTATGTATAGATGAATTCTCCAGTTGTGAACAAGGAACAAATACTCTTATGTTTACGGCAGTATAATGTTATTAATCGCAGAATGTTTTAAAATTTTATGTAGATCAACATTATTATTGTAAGACAATTATAACTATTACAGAGTTGAGTTCTTTATCAATTAAAAACACCTAAATCTACAGTTACTCACTTGTAAACTTCTAAACACTGTTTAGATACCATGTCCCAAGCTCTGTAGGTTTTGTCATTAGATGCACTAAGCAGAATTTTAGCCGATGGTAATTCAGCTAAATCAAATATAGGTCCACCATGACCACGTAATATAAACGCTTTATTTTTGTCCAAACTTGTAAAAAACATTAATAATCCAATCATTTAAATATAAAGACATGTTAAAATATGGTAAAAATATTTACTATTCAACTAAATTGTTTCCTTCTGCTGAAGATGAAAAATTGCTGGGATTTATATTTCCAATATTATGTAGAACATCATGTTCTGATACAGACGTTTCCTTTTTTCTCTCCCATAAATAAATTAAAGAATCTATTGAACCAGCAACAACCAAATTTTGATCAAAAGTCAAAATTGAACAAGATAATCTATAAAGCAATATCAATTAACTATACATATTTAAAAAAAAAAAACAATAATTTTAATTCAAATTTATGAATTAATAAGAGTTTAAAAAAATTATATTTCAATATCAAAATTTAATTCAATAAATACTATAATACTACAATAAATAAATACTAGCAATGAAGTTATTCTTTAGGATTTTTAAATTTAAATATTCTTCATTAAACACATACTTGCTGCAGTTTTTTAAAATTATTTTTCGAGTTAAGCGCAGATACAAATCATCATGAATGTCTCTCAAATCGATTTTAGTAGTTTTTATGTGCTTTAAACTATATGAAGTTTCCTATAATATAAAAATTAAATGGGTTTTAAACAATTATACAAATTAAAAATATATATACAAATAGAAAAACTAGATGCTTACATAACGTAAACGTTGATATGATTTGTCACTATATCTCATGTATTTACGCATTACAACTTCTTCATCACTAGATGAGGACAAAAGACTGGAGTCCTCCAAAGAATCCTTAAATTTACAATTGATTAACTCATTTTATGAAACATATATAGTATTTATACTCTTACTTCACTTAAACTACTATCATTATCAATATGCTCATATTTTTTTCTGTCATTTGATTTATAATTTTTTTTATCTTTATTAGGACTTTCATCATCCTTTGTCATCATTAAAAAAAATCACATTATTAAAATTATTTTGCTATATTTTTTATTATGATTAAAGGTATATACTTGTATATAAAGCGTTTATGATTTTTAAAAATTAACATTATGACTTTTTGTATATTGTTAGATATTTAAAAATAAATTATTGTATTTTTTATAATTGGAATTATAATTTTGTTCTTACTTCAGACAAGCTTCCACACAAACTACTGTCATCTTTAATATTATAGTCAGATTTTTGCTTGTTTCTTAATTTTCTTTTCTTTTTTTCTTTTTGAAATTTTTGTTCATCACTTGATATCTTTAAAATGTATACATTGTAAAATTATTATTATTAGTCTCATTCAAATAAGTTTTATGTTTATTTTCACAGATTTAAGATAGTTTTGAAACAACTAATACCATACAAACAGGAATCCAAAGATTTTATTAATCTCAAGATGGAGATATACATTTAGACTTCATTATGAATCTTAATCCTCAAATTATTACTATTTACCACTATAAATTTTCTTCTATATCATTATGCCAGTGTTGAATTTTAATGTTTCCATAATATCATTAAATACATTTAAAATTTTGAACATTGTAAGAATTTAACTTATGATCTCCTAACTATTAATAACTTAGTAGATCAAAAATGGGTTATTTAGTAAAATCTTATAATAAGGGGGAGTATTTTATTCTTACTTTTTTATTTTTTGCTTATTTTCATTTATAATGTATTAAAATATTAACAATTTCAAAATTATTTCAAATAAAAGCAAGATTATATTTCTCTTACATCTGACACATCAGAAAATCCACTCATATGAATATCGTCACTAACAGATTTGCCTTCGCCACATTTCTTTTGTTGTTTATATACATTATTTTCTTCATTAAATACCTATAAAAATATATACTGTTATATAATTTTCATTTCTGACTTTAACTATACTCTATTCAAGTTAAAAACTATACTCAGCAGCCATATTTTGTACAGGTGCATAGCACTTCATGTTTATAGATGGAGTAAAAAACAGGTATTGAGTGTTGAACTGTTAACTGACTACCATCAAATGAAACTTATTCAATAACGAGTACAATTTTTAAGTTGAATTAAGCATAGTTTAAGCATATTTTTATTTTATTATAAATTACATTTTATGGTTCAAAAAAGTTTAATCTTACTTCAGATAAGCTTTCATTCATTTGTGTGTTATCATCATTTGCTGATTTGCTTCTAACACTTTTCTTTTGTCTTTTATCCTTTTTTTCTTCATTATTAGATACCTTTATAAATATAATACATATATTGTTAAATTATAGATTTTCATTCCTCACTTATTATTGCTACTCTTGTTATAAAATGACATTTTATTAATAGGTATTTTAAAGTTCTTTAAAAGCAATCTTTTTACTCTTACTTCAAATAAGCTTTCACCCATTTGCATATAATTATCATCGTTTGTAGATTTACTTCTTCTACTTTTCTTTTGCCTCCTGCACCTTTTTTCTTTGTCATCATCATCATCAGATATCTTCAAAAATTAATATAATATATTGAATTATTATTATTTTTAAACTTATTCTTATTGCTTTGTGATTCGATACAAGAAAGACTAATGTCACAAAAAAAACATTGCAGAGTAATATCATTTTAAAATCGAATTATAGCAATAATTAAGGATTTTAAGTGATGAAATTTAATTGACAACATTTTTCCTATATTAATTCAAAGAAACATTTGAATTTAGTAAGATCAGAAAATTTAATAATTTAATTTTTTTATGTACCTTTTTGATATCTGACGGGAAAAAACCAGGAATATCAAATAAACACTTTTTTTATTGAAATATAATAATTAAATTCAATTGAATATAACACTTATATTTCATGAAGTTTATTGATTGATTTCAAAATAAACTTCTATCAATTAAGTTAAAAATAGCCAATGTTTGTATCAATGGCGCAACCAGACATTTTTCCAAAAGGAAGGGGGACAAAATAAACCATCTTTATTTGTATTAAAAATAAGTTATGTTTTTACTAACAATACTATTATACGTGCCAAGAGGGAGCGGGTCCGGACCCAGTCCACCTCTCTGGTTGCGCCACTGGTCTGTATTAATTCGGCTATACTGCATCAGTGATATTTGTCAATTAATCTCAAATTCATTCAAATGTGACAATGGTCCTTCTTGCACAAGTAACAGAGCTCAAGCTGTAAATCAACCAGTTTTATATTTTTAAATAAATATTAAACAGTAATATGTATTGTGTTAAAAAAACATTTTAATAGCTAAAAACAGCATCATAGGTTGGGGTAAACCCTCTGGCAGTGTGATGTAGACTGTTTTTTACGCATATTTACAATAATTATAGTGGCGTTTAGCTTTAGACTGAACACAATATTGTCATATTGTCATATTATTATACGCGTATCTAACCTGTCAACTTGGTATGGACAATAAATAATAGACCTGTGCACATCAATGCAACTAGGCATTTGAACAAGGTGGTGCTGAAGCTCCAGGTTTTTTGTGACCTATTTAATTTTGAATCAAAAATAATTATGAATTTTTTTCATAAACGCTTAAGACCTAATGAAAATATTTTAAATAAGTAAATATTTAACCTCCAACTAGTTATTTCTAGTTTATATGTTGGTCATGACTAAATAAATTAAGCCATGATGTTGGTAACGTAACTGAGTAGATAGTGGAGGAGCAGTTCACGTTTAGTCATCGGTACTTGAGGTCGTTGAGGCGAACAACCAGAGTGCGCTGTGTCACTAAAAGATTAACCGAACACGCTTTGGTAACAATTCATACCTTCCAATTTGGAATATATATAGATTTAAATCGATTATTATTTTACTCTTTCTTGATAAATTCATTTTGGTATTGAAACTCTATATCCTAGTATGTACCAATTTCTACTAATATTATCAAATAGATTCAAGTACACAAAACGTATATGAAATGATGGGTAAATACATACAAGCCGATGATAGTATCCAGACTCCACGTAGGGGGGAATCATCTAACCATCAGTAAGACTGCGATTCCGGCGTTTAGTATGCCTTATCAATGGAAAATAATTAAAGCAACAGCTTTCAAAATCTCACGGTTCACTGAAAAATATTTTAGTTAACCTTGACATAATTTTGCATAAGGTTCGCCGAACAGCATGATGTTATAAATGTGTTGTACTCTAAAATCCATACTAAAACACATCCCAAAAATCATGCTAAGCCTCCGCTGCCAACTTCGTGCCGAGTCTTTGGAAAAATGTAGGTAAGTTGATCAGCTGTTTGACTGTCACTTCTATGACCTTACGGCCTGCGAGAAGCGCAACTAGCGCCCAATCGGAAATCAATGTAATTAAACAATGTATATTTTCTTGATATACTCATGAAAGATTTTCTCCTACTATTCGATGACGTGTATACAGCGGAAAATACTCCTCGAAAAATACATTACAACGTAAATGTAATCGTTGTTACTATCATTTTTATGTATATGTCAGATCTACTTAGTGAGATCACTTTAGTATCCATTTAGTGAAAATGACATTTTACTACACTATATATAGACAATTTTTTTTATCTTTTCATGAAGTGGATACAGTGGCGTATTTAGGAGGGCCATGGGGGAGGGGGGGCTTTTGGCCCGGGCGGTAAATTTTGGAGAGAATTTTGATATAACACGGTGCCTAGGTCATTTGGACGATAAAAAAAGTAATGACACTCAGACATTAATAAATGATCTTGTTTTTATTTACAAATACACCTAATTGCTAAACAAATGTTGATTGGAAAGTGGCTTTTTCTTTCTTACCTGGGGCAAACAATTTCTAAATACGCCTCTAAGTGGATGAAATACATTTTATCCACATTCTGTAATATTACTATTAATAGGTATATTGTACAATACGATAATAATATAATATAACCTTAAAATTAAATAAAAAGTTTTATTAAACTTTATTTTATAATATTTTATTATTTATTTTTACATAGTTCAGAGTTATAGCAACGACTATTGCAAATTTTTTTTTTTATTAACATCTTGATGTTTGACAAGGACTTGACGACGTGATTTAAATCACGACCGTTATTATTTAGGATTTAAATTTATATGACTATGAGGAATAATGAACGAGTTATAATAAAAATTGAAATCAATAATAGGGTTAAGAATAAATCAATGAAGAATAAAAATACTCTGCTGCGATCCCCTTTTATACCATTGAATTCAAATATTATTATTATTTTTGATTTGTTAAATTCTTACGTTTTAGTTTTAGCAGCTTCAATCTCCATGATCATTTGAATCTATTCCTCTTGACTTGCAGATTTTTTCTTCGGTTTCGTATCATAATATTTTATTAACTTCTCATATATTAATACTTTTTCCATATTATATAAAATAACGCGTTTTTAGTCAGAGTCAACATCTTCTAACAACTTCACGAATAAGACAGACTTACAGATTATTTTCAACGGGATCATAGTTACAAATTATATCAAGCAACTTTTATATTTATTTTATACACAATTACGAGTACTTAGTGAAAATTGTACTATTACCCAATACCAAATAACCGGTTTTAAAATACAAAATGCTGTGCAATAGTCGTTGCCATAACTCTCAACCATATAAAAATAAATGCGAAAATATAAAATAAAGTTTAAGAAAGCTTTTAGATTAATTTTTGTTTCATAATTTAAGTTTATATTATATTATTATCATATTATACAATATAATAATAATATTACAGAATGTTGATAAAATGAATTTCATGCACTTCTTGAAAAGGTCAAATAATTTTCCATATAGTGAAGTAAAAATCATTTTCACTAAATGGATACATTTCATGAAGTAAAAATCCACTTCATGAAATGAGCAATTTCACTAAGTGGATGTGACATATAGGTACACGAATGTCAACGATACTTCGTCGATTGTGGCCTACCAGCTTCTGACTACCTAGTATGTAGAGGAATCTATGAGTAGCGATGAACGAGTTTTTATAGTCGTTCTTTTCTAGGCGTAATTATAATTACTTTTATTTATATATTATATACACTGAGACTGCTAGCTGTGCCTCTTCTAATAATGAACAGCTGATTTTCGGGGATAAACTGTAAGCATCTCTCTGGAAACCATTTTCTATACGGTGTTCGGTGTTGGGAACCTGTATAGTGTACATCGATAACCGTGGGTGTTAGGTATAAAAAATTAATAAATTAAGAAGGCCGTTACAGAAGAAAAAATCAACCATAAAAACATGCTTTATTATTTCCAGTAGTACTCAGGACTAGTTGATCATAGAAACATATAGTTTGAGTATAAAAATAAAAACGAGAAGTTGTAGTATAAATTCTTTGAACAGATTTTTCATTCTTTAAAAAAATTATACGTAATCGGCAAATTATGATACCGAAAATCTGTTCCAAAATGTTTTAATACAACTCATCGCGATTATTTTTTTGCTTTTTTGATGCTTCTACAATCAACGAGTCCTGATGAGTTCTGTTGGAAATAAAATAGAATGTTTTTGGCAAATAAATTATGAAATTGCCGTCTTTGTGTGCTGTTCTTGCGACTACAGCGGCAGCGTTCTAAAACCGTATTTTTACTACTCCCCTTCATTTATAAGCAACAGTAAATATAGATCAAAACTAGACATCTATTGAAGCTGTGCGGGTTATAAATAGCCAAATTGTCAATATTAAAACAATAATTTTTCCAATGAATAATATTATTTTACTTTTTCGATTTTATAAATCTTATTCTTATTACGATCGTATCTGACGCAAAATGAAACTATATCGTAAAATTGAAATAAAACAGCTAGAAAACGTACAATTCAAACAATTATTTTTTCAGACTAGAAAATAGTTCGATGAGATTAGATATTTGAAAAAAATTCGAAAAAATTCAAAAAAATTTAGAAATTCTTAAAATTTAAATCAGTACATAAACTGTATACGTAAAAAAATGAAAAGTACATTACAAAACAAAAGTTTTGTTCAAAGTCAATGCATAAATAAATATGCAATATTTGATAATACTAATTACCCAAATTTTGGTTTTTATAAATTAACTACTAATAATCTACGTAATACCAGGACAATTTTATAAAAATAATAGATTTTTAAAGTCAGAGTTTGATAAAATACAGAGTGTAACAATAACACCTGACAAAGAAATAACTTTTGTTTTAATCAATATTTTATATATATATACTAGCTGATCCCCGCGCACTTCGTTTCCTGTTAAAAAAGCAACTCTATTTGATTCAAAATTGCTGTTTAAATAGTTATTTAATACCCAGCTAGTCATATTCAAAACTTCCCGTGGATTTACAAACTTACAAATTTATAAAAACTCGAAAACAATAATAAATAGTTATAATTAGTAAAAACTCCACTTTAGATTTTAAACCAATAGCAGCAACCTTACAATATACAAATATATTTATCATTTAGTATATTTTTTGATGGAAAAATGGCAAAGTTATTGTATTTTTTAGTATGGTCATCATCCTCTTATCCTCTCAACATTATAGAACTAAATTTATACCAAAAACCTATTCCACAGTGTACTCATTTGTTTAAAAAAAAAAAATCAAGATCTGATAAGTACTCATAGTTCCAGAGTTTACCCCGTATAAAAATTTTCATATCATATTATCACTATATAGTTATATTTATATATGTCGTAACCTCATGAAATCGATATTTTCATGATAATATGACCATTTCGTGAAATGGAAACCCTTTTTTTTACACTTTGTGAAATTCAAAAATATTTCACGAAATGTCACTCCAATTTAACATCGTGTAATTTTTTTCACAAAGTGGTCGTTTACTATGTGTATTGAAATACAACATTTAACAACTTAACCTACCTTTATAAATTTAACTTAAACAATTATGTATATTAATAAAGTTTATTTATATCATATTAATTTATTAACCGTATTGTAAACATTTTTTATTTATTAGAGCAGGGAAATAAATTCTGACAACGACTGTTACATTTTAGATAACCTTTAAAACAAACACATCTTTTGGTTTGACAACCACTTTTACAAGAACAATTTAACGGAGACGTCAAGTTTGATTATATCCATATTAACCTCGTGCCCATGTCAAATAATACAATAAATACTTAAATTATATCTAAATTATTCCATACGACTATTATACTGCAATTGCCAGACTATCTGAAATGTGTAGATGATATTTATTGGTTTTGATAAAATTCATAATTATAATGACAATTATAAAGAATTAACCTTGCGTGAAACTGTCCAAATCCTCCAAATCATTATGGAGGTCGGGGATTTTTATTTTGTTCGTGTAAAAGTGCTTGTCACAATTCATTTTTGTGTTCTAATAAATAAAAAATGTTCACAATACACGGTTAATAAATTAATATGGTATAAATAAACTTTATTACTATACATAATTATTGAAGTCAAATCTATAAGGGTAGAATAAGTTGTTAAATGTTATATTTCAGTATACAAATTGAACAACCACTTTGTGAAAAAAAAATTAGACGATGTTAAATTTGAGTGACATTTCATGAAATATTTTTGAATTTCACAAAGTGTAAAAAACGTGTTTCCATTTCACGAAATGGTCATCTTTTCATATGAAAAGATCGATTTCACGAAGTTGCTACGACGTATATATATAATATGATTAGCCAATTTCTCTTGTACTACACGTATAATATAACATTGTTTAATTTCATTTTTTAATAATGAAAATACAAAATTTTTAATCTGATATATTTTTAATCTTATTTGTGTAAAATATGGATGTGATTACCGCAGCCGAGAGTGTGACAACGGCGCAAAACGTCATCTCTTGAGCGTTGTATGATGGGGCGTTTATAATACGTCTCACTTTTACCACACTGATTAATATTTTTACTAAGGTTTATAACGGATATCGGGATATATTATTCTGTTTTTAACAAGTAGACATTAAAAATATATGCTTGTAAAACATTTTCTGTAATAGTAAAGAATGTATTGAAATAAAATTACGAATAGTTAATTTTTTGTAATTAGTGGTACATGATTGATTAATTCATAATGGACATTAGCGGTACGTGAAAAAATATTGAGAATCTCTAGATTAGGTCATTTATTAATAGACATATATATTATATACTCTGTGCATTAACTAAATTGAAACTGTTATGTCACATTAAAATAATTAAAATCTGAATAGTATAATGAAAAACTAGTTAGTGATAACTTCTGTATTATTACAATAATTCATTAATTAACTAAAATTGTTGATTTTACGAAAAAATACCATGTCACTTGACGGCTTCAAGCAAAAACTCAATAACTACAAAACCCTAATATTGGGAAATTAAATTTTAAACAATTTATCAAACTAGCTAATTACATTTTATTCAAAAATCAAAAAAGGATATTGAGAAATAATAAGTTTTTGATCTAAAAATACAAATTTTTGGCGTTAGTCACTAATGAAATATTGATTTCTAAATCTTTAAAAAATAGAAGACAAATTTGTAATGAGTTTTTATTTTAAGTCTAACTCAATTTTTCAATACATTAATATTATTTCAAACTACAATATAATCAATAACAATAATATAGAAATATTTGCTTGGAATTTAAAATAAGTCTTTATTATTATTGATTAAATCTTATAAAATATGGGTATTATTGAAAGCTTACTTCAGATGATTCTTCACATAAACGACTGTTTTGATCACTGGTAGAATTTTTTCTGTCGCTTGATTTAATTTTCTTCCGCAATTGTTCATTATCTGACATCTTCAAAATCGTACATGTTTAAAATTAATTTTCAATATAATATTATAAATTAATTGTTTTAAGATTAATATTTATAAATTTCAAAAAACTTATTTAAAGTTATTTAATTTTACTCTTACTTCATTAGATCTTTCATGCAAACAAATTTTATTATCAGTGGTGGATTTTTTTTTGTTCCTTGATTTATGTTTTTTCCGGTGCTTACGAGACTTTTTCCCATCATTTGATATCTTAAAAACATACATAACATAATAAAATTAAATACAATTTTCCATTTACCCGTTATTTAGATATAGATAGTGTACTAGAATAAATATTTAACTAGTACATAAAAACATTTAAATATTGTAGTATACCTAAAATCTTTTAAAGATCCGGTCATTTTTAATAATTTATTTTTTATAATATATTAATAAACTTTATATAATTAAAACTATTTTAGTTACAAATGTTTCAATAATTGTCAACCAAATAGCAATAGCTTTTAGTACAAATATAATATAAACAATGAATTTAAGCCTAATAATTCAACTATGAAATAATGAAATCATATTATAAATACTTTTACTATCACATACTACATTAGTTACTGTCATTAAGTTAAATTCAATGTAACCAAATAGGTTATGTTCATATAAAAGAACAGATTCTATTTGTCAGTTAACACAAGGAATTTAGTTTCACATATAATTGTTTTATAAATATTAATTTCAAACTACCAACAAATTTCTTTATGTTTTGTTCCATACAAATTGGGTATTATATAAGTAGAGTTGATTGTAAATATCTGTAATTTTGTTAAATTTGTTAGTTAAGTAGCAAATAAAAATAATATTTTTTAGTTACTGATTGTGTTATAAAAATGTGAGGAATTTCATTAATTCGCTGAAATAAAAATAAAAAGTTATCAATAATATTAAGTAGGTATTAACTATATTGTGTTAATATTATTAATGATAGTGGTATTGTAATCTAGATCTAAGTATATAAAAATGGAACAATTGCAAAAATTAGCTCTAAACTGCAATCCAAATCTTTTTTTCTTAAAAACAATATACATAATCATTAGAATAAATGAACTCAGAACCAAATATAGTTAAATTTCAAGGCAGTTACATAGTTTTATCATTTTTTATTGAAAACCCTTTTACAATTCTCCAAGTAGTAAATATTCCACATATAACAAAAGATAACAAAATAATAAACTATTTAAATGAATTATGATTGTTGAATATATTATATATAAAAATTGAAATAAGGACAAATATTTACGTAATACTTTTAAAATAAATAAGTTTAAAGTGAATAAAACAATTACTTGTTCTTCGTTTGATTTCTCCTGCACATCATTTTCAGGATCATTAGGTTCTTTCTTCTCATTACTGGCAATCTTTTCAAAAATAAGATTTAATTGTATAAATATTAGGGATAAATGATAATATATTATTCAAGAGACTGTCACACCCGCATGAGTTATCTCCGTCTTACACATGTATCACATACCAAATTTTCGTTCACTAGTTTCAATAATGTGCTGTTAGTTTTGATATTAGAGTTAATTGACCCGTTATAAAATTTTAGGTAAGAACATTATTTGTGTTTTCTCGTCGATTTTTTACAATATTTTAATTTTGAAATGAGTTATGTACATTTTAAAATATTTACATGTTATATACTCATAACTCATTTATAGACTAGTGAACAAAAATTTGCTATGTGGTACGTGTGGAAGACGGATACAACACATGTGGGTGCGACGTCCTCTTTCAAGATTACAATTTATGTTAAATTGATTTATTGTACTTGAAACTTAGTTGCCATGATTTACTAGAATATTATTATTTTTTTTTTTTTAAGATTTTAATTGTTATTTTAAGCTTAAGATAACATAGTACTTGTATGTGTTATTTCCATCTTAAAAATATATGATATACCGAATTTTCATTCATTATTTTCAAGAGTTTAATGTTAGTTCTAACATTAGAGTGAATTGAACTATTATGAAATTTTAAGATAGGAACATCGGTTGTGTCCTCTCGTTAGATTTTTAGAATTTTTAAATTTTTAAGTAAGTTATTAATAGGTAAAATATTAATGTTTAAAAAGGCTCATAATTCACATAAAAATAATGATATAAATAAAAGCCTAAGAGGGGCCGCCCTACATAATAATTTTGATTTTAAATTTTTCAGTAGGTCAATTCACTCTGATATTAAAATAAACACAAAACAACTTATTTCAAAAATGTTTCCAACTAGGGAATAAAAAGTTGCTATGTCATACATGAGTTAGATAAGACAACATGTGTGGGTTCTACGTCCTCGTAAGGTATTATAGATTAATGTGTTAAGATAAATTTTATACCTATTTATATGATGGATAATTTTTTAAAGGTTTTTCTACATACATTTTAAAAATTGGTTTATAGTTATCAAAGTATCTAATAAAGAGTAAATTTTTTAGAGAAAAGTATTCAAATCAGTTTCTTTATATATTAAAGTAATCTAACACGATTATTTAACCACTATATTTTAATTTTAATGACGTGACATTCAGTACAATATTAATTTGTCCAAACAAATATTTCTATGAAATGGAATGCAAATAAGTAAATAATTTTAAAACCTAAATAATATCTTTAAAATATTATGGTTATCACTCTAAACCATAATATAAAGAAAATTAACCATTCAAATTTGTCAAAAAATCAGTTCATCATGACAACTGAATTACAATTGAAAATAGTCAATGGAAAAAGGATGCTGGTACAAATTTATTTTGAAGGGGTTATGAAGTATAAATTTAAAATTAAAATATAAATAATAATTACAACGTGTAATCTGTTAAACTTTCTTGAAATCCGTAATATTATTCTTTCTTCTTCTTTAACTTCTTTCTGCATAGACGAACTCTGTCCTTCTCTAAGTGACTTTTTGGTCAAAATTATAACAATAATTAATTGTAATACATTTTTTAAGAATTTAACACTAAAAAAATAAAAATAAAAATAAAATATAATGTTGATTTACTTCTTCAGATAATTTTCCATTTTCTTGATGACTTATAGATCTCTTTTGTAAACTGGTGTCATCATCTTTTTCAGCGCAGAATTTCTATTCATTATTTAGAAAAATTGAATGAAATATATGTTAAACAATTTTGTGTATAAATTATAAGTTACCTTAATTTTTCTTGATTCTCGTTCATAAGATGAAGGACGATCTTTGGCATATTTCAGATGTTTTCTTTTGATATTATTCTTATTGCAAGTCAAAACAATGTATACATTATTATATTATATCCCAATTTCAAAATAATTTATGTTATAGTTTTAAAAATAATAAAATTTTGGATAATATTGTTTTAAAATGCAATAAATAAAACTCAAATTAAAAATATACAGTTGATATCATCATTAATGATGTTAAAAATGTGGATAGTTGAAAATATGTCGTTATAACCAGAAGTTTTATACCTAAAATCAATTTTTTTCTAAATATAATCATTTTAATAAAACAAATTATACTTTAACTATACTTAACATAATTTAGTATTGTGATGAACAGTTAGCACCCTACCATCTTTTTTGAAAAGAAAAAAAAATACCTAACATCATCATGCATGGCCCCAACAATACTAAAATATCTTTATTAATATTTTCATGATTAAGATAGTGATACTATTAAAAAAATATATGAAAATAAGCAATTACACCGATACCAATAATATTAGACGAATACATACAACAATAAAAATTATATAATCTGCATAAATTATGTTAATTAAAAATTAAAATTGCCTATACAAGTGCGAATTTTTATGTCATATCAGCTAATGTTGTCATTATGTACAGTATTGTTATAACCAGTCACTTTGCACATACAAATATAGGGAATATTTTACTATGAAATTAATGTGGTTTTACCCAATATGTTGGGTTACAGTGGGTCTTGTTATAGATGATACCAACTGTACTATAATAAATACAACAAATATTTTTTATACAATTTTATTCTTCTATATAACATATTGTAAAGAGTAGCATGCTTTTCAAAATATTGTTTAATAGAAATTAAACAAATTTAACACTATCCAAACTCTACACTAAATTAATTTAAAAGAAACCCAGGTATTAATTGAAAACGTTAAAAATTGTTATTTCTTAAACCGTTCTTATACATAAAGCTTAAAAAAAAAATCTTTTATGAAAAAAATATTAAAAATCCACATAGCATTTCAGAGCCTAATTCCTAAAAGTTATAGTTTAAGAAAAGATTCTGTGTATGCAACCTATTTTAGAGAAAAAAATCAGAATGTATTATTTATAAAAGTACACATTATCTATATTAATATATAAAGAGGAAAAATTGTTACTTGTTCAAAGTAATATCTAAAACTACTTAAGAGGACGTCGTAACCGTATGTGTTGCCTCCGTTTTACACAGATACAACATGACAAATTTCAGTTCACTAGTTTCAATAGTGTACAGTTAGTTTTGATATCAGAGATAATTTATCTATAATCAAACTTTTAAGTAAGAATATTGTCTATGTTCTCTTATTATTTTTACGATGTGTTAATTTTTGAATAATGAGTATATAAAATATTATTTGAAAATAAATAATATTTTACCTGCTCATAACTCACTTAAAAATTAAAATATACTAACAAACCAATGAGAGAAAACAGATAGTGTTCTTACTTTAATAAAATTTAATCTAATATCAAAACTAATAGCACACAATTGAAAATGGTGAACAAAAATTTAGTATGTCATATATATTTAAGACGAAGGCGACACATGTGAATGTGACACCCTCTTAACCAATTTTTGAAAAAAATGACCATCAGAAAGCTTTTATTCCAAGAATCTATAAACTATATTTTATCTCGATAAGAATTTCAAAGCTGGACACTAACAAGCCAGTTTTAATTCATATAAACTTTGTAACTTAACTAGTTAAATTGAATATGCAAAATAATCTAATCTGATTAATTAAAAACAATAGGGAAGTAAAACAGTAAATTTTAGTTTTTTTTTCATTCCAAAAATCCAAATTTTCCATACAATTTCTGAATTCTGACTATTAGTACCTACGGCCAGGATCATAATTTGTTAATGAATAATGAATATTTTTAATTTAACGATAATAACATATTTTTTGACATATTATTTCTTACTAGTTATTTATATTAGTTAATAGTTATACCTAAAATTATTGTACTACACAATAACCACTGTGCCTATAGTATATATATATATATATGCCTATGTGCCTATAGTATGGCCAATAGATATATAATATCATACTGTTAGTGTATTTATCATTTTGTTATAATATATTCTGTGTTTTAACTAAAAGAATTAATTTATTGAAATATTGTATCGTGTAATTACATTGGTTTATATGACAGCTTTTCTTTGACATTTTAACTAACAAAATAACATCCAAAATTTTAGATTTTAAAATAATAATAAAAATATTAAAGACTAGTTGTAATAGTTAAGACTTTTGAATGATTAGTCTTATGATTTTTTTATTAAAGCTCTTTTAAAAAATCATACATCCAAGAATTTTTAAAAATTATGAAACTTAAATGAATAATACACAATTTGAGTTATAAAAGTAAATGGCAAACGTATTAATAATATAAGATATGCCAATGATAGTTTTCATCGCAAATAGTATGTCATGTCTTCAAAAAATAATAAATATAATAGTATAGATGTATATGAGTTTTGGACTGTTCCATAACATAAACAACACCAAACGTACAAACATTTCGAAAAAAAAATTGCCAGAGAACAGCTATTCATTAGGGGATACCAAATAGAAAAAGTTCGTAAGTATAGCTATCTCGACACAAGGATTAATGACTCAAAATGCATTTGTATAAGTGTCCAAGATATTTAAATTCCAAGATTTTTCACAAGATCAGACAAGTAAGATTTTACATTTATCCTATAATATAAAATGGAGCCAAAACATAAACATTAACTGAAACAGTAAGTAAGAAAACTGAAACTTATAATCTTAAATATTTACATACAGATTGTTTATCCAACGTGAGTTCTATTGATTTCAAAGAATGCAAAAAGAATAGAAACTACTAATGACAGTAAAAACACGGATATTAGAATAACCAAAGATATTGATAGCTGCAACTTATACTTCAAGGAGAAATAGAAGGTAGGAAAATTGTGGGAAGACGAAGGATATTGTGGTTGAAAAATCTTCGCAACGGCAGAAGTGGTAATAGTAAAAGTAATAACGTAGAAAAAAAATGTTTCAACACTAGTTAAAATATTTAGTTTAACAATTTCAATCAACCTAAAACAAATTTTATTTTCTATAAGTAGTCATAAATCACTAAATATATAAAATTAATAAAGTGAAAAAATAAAATAATATATCATGTTTTTAAAACCCAACCAAATTATTAATACTGATTTTACAATGAAGTAAGTTAGAAACAGACCAATTATGTGTTATTCTTAAATTTCATTAGATTAAAAATACTAAATAACAGTTTAAAATTTAAGAAATAAAATTTAAAATACTGAATACGGAATTCAAATGTATAAAATATAATTTTAAAGCATACCTTCTTTGATTTCCTAGATCTTAGTTTTAGGCAATGATCCTCGGTTGAAGACTGTTCAGAATTTTCAGTTGACTGTTCACAAATAATCAAGAAATTCTATATCAGTATTTTAAAATCCACAATAATTAAAAATAATTACTTCATCTGATTCTGAATTTGTAACCTTTCTTTGTAGATCTTCGGCAGGATTGTTAGACAACTAAATATATTAAGTATTTGATAAGTATTTGAGATAAAATAAAAACATTTTACTACATTTTAAATTAAACAATATAGAAACATTGAAGTAATTTAATTACTTTTCTGGAATTCGGGTCTTGATGACTGGAACCAGCAAAATCTCTACTCGTAGAAGGGCGTTCATTATTGAAATACTTGATTTTTAATCATTAACAAGAATAAAATGAAATTAATAATCTAGTTAAGTAAATATACTATTAGATAGCAATGGAAATAAATAAAAGCAGTCCCACTTATTAACAGTGGTTTAACAAAAAAATAATAATGATTAATTTTAATTTAATATTGAATTTATTTTAACTACAACTGATCTTAGTGCATTACATGATCAATTTTATTGGTTTGAACCAAAAAATAAATTATTAAAAAATTTAAAAAACAATTAAGTTTAATTTATTTTATTTCTAAAATATAATATTTATGATTGAAAAGCCACCAATTATTTATAAATTAATACAAAATTGTTTTTATCTAAATCAATTAAATTATAGTAAAATAGAAATTATTTAATGTATAAAAAAGTAAAAACATTTAAGAAACCTTTTTATTATGCTATAGAGAGGATGTCAGTACATTTATTTTCTCTTTTTGCCCCATGCGCAACAGCAAAATTTAAATTCAGAATAATGATCCAATTATTATTATATCCTAAGACCCTCCTCATAACTTGCTTTAAAATTAAAATATAATAAAAGCTTATCAGATACCCTAGATAGCAATCTTACATTTACATTTTTTAAGACGTAACTTCACTCTAATTTTATAAATTAAAGTAATTATAATTTATAATCATTATTATGAAAGTAAAATCTACTATTGTGCGTGCGTCAGAGAAAAAATGAACTGACATCCTTTTAAATTAATCTAAATTGTTTTTTGCTAAACTAAGATATGAACAAAATAGGTGAAGTTTATTGTTTTTAATTGATTATTTCAATATTTGTAAAAAACTTTAAAATTAGTACAATATTAAATTCATTTTAAGTTAAAAAAAATTGCTTAATATGCATTAAGGTTTATTTGTGCATTTAAATAACTAATTTAAAAAATCAACATTTTTTGATCATTAACAGTACCTATGTCTCAAATCATTATTGAAGAAATTGCATCCTAAAAACATATTATGTTAATACAAATTTATAATTTTTGAAGATGTACATTTTTCATCATACAAATTTTAATAATAATCACTGTTAGTTTTGCATACATATTTGATCAATGTTTCGCTCAATAAAAATAGGTAATTTTAGTTGCACAAAAAAAAAAAAACTTATAGAATTTGATGTTGATCTGATGATTTAAACTGTATGTTTAGATGCAAAATATAATAATTTTTTTAAAAATTTAAAATTGATTTTTAAAAGTATTTTTAAAGTTGTTGTATTTTTCTTAAATTAAAAATTCAGTAACATTATTTATCTTTAAAACCAGTATTTTTTACAAATCGTCATTCAATTGCCAAACCACTTGAGTCAAATTCAAAACGTTCTAACTGAGCATAAATACTTCACATTTATTTTATTTCATTATGATGAATAATACATTTATTAGAAATAATAATATTGCAAAAACAAAAAGTAAAATATAATAATAATAACGGAAAAGAAGAAAAAATGTTTTCTTTGTTGTTAAACTATATTTAAAAATATAGTTTTTAAATTAGTTCCTGAATGATTAATAGAATCAAAATAAATAAATGTTCAACAAATTTCCTTTATCGTAAATGTAACTTGATTTAAGTATATATTAGGTTATATAACAAAAAAAAAAAAATTAATTATAATGAGAAATTGACAAATAATACAAATTACGTTTTAGATAAATATTTAAATTAAGCTATAAAAAATAATTATTAACTCTTTTAAAATGCTGAATTTCAATGTTTTATACCCTTTGTAAATGTTATTTAATTTTGTATAAGTATACCTTTCATTAAATTATAACATTCACAATTTTAAGTAATATATTTGAACAAATTAAAATGTGGCCAAAAAATAATGCAAATATGCAAACATTTGTAAGCTAACCATTATTTTTTGATTGAAACTTCTAATTATACTACAGTTAAATATAAATGATATACTTCAATAATTTATTAGGTATTTGTATTCAAAAAAATAATACTGAGATTAATATAAAAGAAATTTGAAATTATAATGATAATAAAAACAAGAATATAAGCAAATATCGAGTAATATCTAATATAATGTAAAATGTTAAGTTATGGAATAAACAAAATTAGTAATTTTATTTAAGATTTAATCTACTATTAATACAAAGAAAACTATCAAAAAAATGTACAATAATTAAATTAAATTTATACTTACATCGTTTTCAGTATTATTGATTTTACTGTTGTTATTCTCATTTTGAGATGAATTCGGTATCTAAATAACAAAAATGTAATTAAAAATTAAAAACTTTTTCAGATTAGATTAAGCTCATGTAATATGTTTATGAAGTTTTTATTAAATTCTTCAAAAAAAGTCACAAATGAAAATATGTTACTACAATCACATTTATACAACTAATAAAAGACTTACTTTTTTACATAATACAGTTCTTGAGATATTAGTATTATTATTTAGTTTTGGAGCATTTGCTTTATCCAAATTATTTACTCGTACTAGCTTATTGTTAAAGTAATCTTCAAATACTTTTTTTGGATCTTCAGAAGGAGTATAGTTAATATCAAACCACTCTTGAAACACCTTTAATTAGTAAATTAATATAAATTTTATTTAAATAATTATAAAAACATACTATAAAATAGTATATAAAAATTATAACTCAAGACAGTAAATAACTTTTATACTGAGTGTAATACAATATTAAAATTATTGGTGCAATGTATAAAATAGGAACAAAATTAATTTTAACTTGGAACTGATATTTGCAAAGCAGTTGTAAAACCTGATATTTATCATCTTATCTAAAAATTTTTAAATATTATTGAGACAGCTATGAACAAGTTCTCTACACGCTTCACTCGGTTTAAAGAATTAGATGAAACCATGAAAATTATTGTTTATCCAGACACATTGTCATTAGAAAAATTCAACTTAAAAGTGTTTGAATGGTTGCATTTAGATGATTTTGAAATGCAGCTTGTAGATTTTCAGTACCATATTAAGAGAAGAATTTGTTATACTGAGAAAAATATTAGAAGAAATTCAGAATGTTAAGGTGATAGGCAAATGGATCATTAACATAAAGAATAAGATTTTGAAAGAAATTCCAAAAGATTATTCCACTTTAAAAATAGTAGCATTAGCTGTTTTGTCTACTTTTTCTAACTTATTATTTTATGAGAGTCACTATTTTCGGAAATAAATTTTACATCATCTGATTTAAGAAACTGGCTAACTGATGAATGCAATACTTATTATGTTACTAATTATAAATCAAATATCAACAAATTGGCATCAAGTATTCAATAACAAAAATCATATCAAAATAAATAATTAACAAAGTAATATTATCATAATTGTACCTAAACTAACTTTTTTTATACTAATACATTAATTATACAATCAAATAACAATATTTTTCTGTTCTATTATAACTTAACTAATTTATTCTTATAGTTCATGTATTAGTTAACTTTGGAAGGCATGGTAACAGAACTAGTTATTTGGGTATTTTACAGTAATAAGCAGGTAATGTATTTTGCCATATTCAACTAAGTATAATATGAACTACATATCCATAGTTGGATGTAACAGAATAATATTCGATCTTCACATTTTTCCATACTCCATCTAATTTGTAATTTGAATAATCATATATTCATATAATATTAAAGTCTGTTCAGTTATAAATAGGGCTCGGAAGTAGATGACCTTAAAAACAATAAAAAAAATGCAAATATGACATCAAAATGGCAAAAAATGTCTTAAAAAATTACAAGTATTCCTTTTAAATTAATGAAAATAATTTTTTTTAAATGTTTTACTCTATTTTACTATAAAATTCTATATAAATTTATCAAAGCTTCAAATTACTCAAAATATGACAAAAATGTCCTTAAAAAATGAAATAAAAAAATTACATTTATTTGTTTTATAAATTTTTCAAATCTTACAAATTACTATGAGAACTGAACTAGTCAAAAAAGTTAAAAAGTAATAAACACCAAAAAATGCAAAATAAAAATTAGTTTTTCAGATTCACATGCTAATGAAATACATTTGTGGCCAGGAGAACATCGTCTAAAAAGTTAAGTTCCAAAAAAAAATGCAATCTGCATCAACTTACGAGCCCTAGTTTCAAACATAGTGGGTTTAAGTGGAAACTTGATCTATATCGGTTGTTCCAGTCTCAAAAAAAAAAAAAAATACATTACACAGCAAAAATATGATCAGCAACTTTAACTATTGGAATTGATAGTAACAACTAACAACATAAAAATGAATTTACCTATTATCAAATATAATAATAAAAATATATTTTTTGTAAGTTTCTAGAATATTTAATTTTAAAGGAATTATGAACTTTTTTAAATTTTATTGTATTAGACTTTATATGTTATTATTTTATACTGATAATCTTACTTTAAAAGTAAAAAATCAGTTAAAACCAACATTACGACACATAATATGTTCTTACTTTTAAATTTTATAATTATTATTGAAAATTCACTAACATTAAAAACTTAATTTTCTCAACAGGACATACATTTTTAAGCTGATTGAAAAACTGAGACAATAAATAAAGCTGTCCTCTAAATGTTTTTTTTTGTTATTAAAATACAAATCTGTCCTTAAAAATAACTGATTTTGTTACTGTGTCTTAATAATAATTAAATTATTCATATTATCTAGAATATTATAGTATAATATACAAACCGTTTGT